>NW_018108231.1:30369-37647 GCF_000183805.2 Loa loa | reverse complement strand
ATGTTTGGTGATAGTTGACATTAATGTCACCATATCATATAACATATTATGTTTTCGTTTTTTCTCTTAGAAAAAAAGTGAAACAATAAGAGTGAAAAGCGGAAATAATTATTGTAAGAGATGCATTATTAATTAAAACATTTATAAATAATTAAATTTTAGTTTATCATTTTTATTTGCAACTCTGTAAAATGTAACGATAGAGAAACGGTTGATTTAACATTTATAGAGGTTTGTTTACACATATACTAAAATGGTAAAATGGGTAAACATAGAGATGACAAAATCAACTTGCAGCTTTCAAAATAGTTAAATAGCATGTCTTGTGACAAATTTAGATTGAACGATCGGTTTTCATCGAATAAAATAAACAATATAAGCATCTATGATAACATTATCAACAACATCAACATCATCATCATCATCATCATCATCATCATCATTATCAATAATATACTCCCAACACACATTCGAACGTTCAGTCATACATTGTAATGGAAATAATGATGAAGTGAAGCGATGATGATGACCTAATTATTTAAATTCAAAACATATGACCTGTATAAATTTAGCATGTTATTGTTAGTTTTAGTTTCAGTTTAGAAAGAGAATGGAAAATTTAGAAACCAATAAATCATAGCTTTTCTTCTTTTTTTTTTTTTTATGAAAGAACTAAATGATGTCAAAAGCTTTACAATGAAAATATGACGTCATATTAATTAAAATTATTTAAATGTGAAAAAATGACAAAAAAAAATTTCAGAATGAATAATATCAATAAATTAATTAATAATTGCAAAGTTTGTGCTATTTCTATCAACAAAATTCATGAAATAATTAATGAAAAATTTTCTGAATAATAGCAATTTGTGTGATAAAAACTTGCTTTTAAATAAAATTTTTTAATTCGTGTTTTATTTCATTTTTGCCGACATTATTAATATCAGAAAAAAAAAAAAAAAAACTGATGAAAGTTGTTGCCTTTGCAAAGATTGGTAAATTTTTTTTTTCTTTTTGCATTAAATTTAAAGAAATTAAAGGAATCAAAAAAGCTTATTTATTCAAAAATTTGATTCACTTTGGACTAATTACCTGTGTAATAATTATATAATTAAAGGTGAACATTTATAAGAATGAATGGATAGTGTCAAAAGATAATTTTTAAAAATTTATAAAAATTTCAAGTGATGAAAAAATCTGATATTATCTATGAAATTGATACTGAGAATTCCCTGAGGGAAAGGGGAGAAAAAAAAAAGAGAAGAGAAAGACTATTTCTGGATATTACCAATTCATCTGATTACATTGGATGAGATTAGATAGAATGGCTATGACAGATAGCTTTATGAAATATCTCAAAAACTTTTCTGCAGGAGAAAATTTATAAGCATTTTTTCTGGTTCTGGTTAATCCCGATAACCGGAACCGGAATGATTAATGCAGGTATGAAAATTTTTCAACCAAGAAAAAGAGGAAAAAACGAAAGAGATGAACAGATAACGAAATGAAATATGCATGTGTGTATGTGTGTGTGTGTATGTATATGTATGTGTGTATGTGTGTGTATATATGTATATGTGTGTATGTCTGTGTAATGATAAATGCAATGTAACAGGCAAAACCATACTGATAATTGTTCACTTTTTAATAGAAAAGTAAAGAAATTTAATGATAAATTCAAATTAAATAATCAACAACATCCAAAAACCAGTCAACAGTAATATGTGACAGTCGCTAGCGTGTCAATTAAAAACTTCACTTAATGTAATACATGTATGTATATGTATGTGTGTGTATATATTGTATGTATGCGTATATGTGTGTGTGTATGTGTATTTATGTTTATCTATGTGTGTATGTGTACGCGGGTCAACTAAACTTCACTTCATGCATGCATGTATGTGTGTATGTTGTGTATGTGAACGTATGTACATATAATTAAATCTATTGGAGGTGATTTCAATGAACTGGTTTTATACACATTTATTCGTTTAAAAGAAAAAAAAAATTTCATGCAATTTTGAATATTTTTAAAAATAGCAAAATAATAGCAATTTGTTAGAGAGGAAGAAAATGACAAAAATTCAAATCAAAAAAAAAATTTAATTTATAAAATTTATCGTGAAACGTTAATTTAATCTGTCATAAAAATTAAAAAAAAAAAAGGAGAAAATTGCTCGTAGTTTTATGAGGAATAAATGAATTGAAGCGCAAATGGACATTGAAAATTGGTGACAGAATTAAAGTTCATTAAATAATTTATTCTAGCTTTTTCTTTCACTTTTTTTTTTTTTTAATAATGAAAAGAAGACATATTTAATTATAAAAATATTTGTTCGTTTTTTTTTCTTTGCTTATATTTATATTTTAATAATGGATAATTGTCAAGAAATAATTTAAACATGATAATATTAAAAGGGATAGTTAAAAAGTATTAAAAGTACAGCATATATTATGTGTATAACTGATTGAATATAAGTTAGGCGCAATTGTCTGCTTAGTATTTATGTGGAATGCTATTAAAGTGAAAATTATTTATGAAATACAATTATCATAGAATGATGAAAATTATTTCCAATTTAGATTTAAGCATTAAAAAAAGTTGCTTAATTATATAAGGTTTAATTATATATTTGATAAAGTTATGCGTGGAAATATCACGCAAGTCAATATGTTACGTCAAGTATGTTTACGTCATGTTTCAAAAATTATACAAAATATTACGTGATTGGTTGATTTCGTACCTTTGGTATAATATTATATTATATAGTATTATTATCGTTTAAAGAGCAGAAAAAGAAAAAAAATTTAGGCACGTAGCAAGAAGAGGAATATAAATGTCACATTTTATGTCGTGACAAAAGAAAATTAACAAAATGGAGGGAATAAAAGAGAATTAGATGTGATAAACTGGTTCATAAATGGGTGTATCATTAAATAAATGAATACAATGATATGAGGATAAAAAGAATTATCCGAAATAATCGATAAAATTTAAACAAACAAAATAAAAAAGATTTGAAAAATATTTATGATCGATCGGATTGTTTGTTGTTTACAATTATTGGTGTCAATATTAGTGTTAAGAACAATAGATGAATAAAATGGAAATGATAAGATGATGAATTGATCATTATGTAATTTTAGCTTTTATTGATTACTTCAAATTTTCTTATCAAATAATTTCAGGTTAAGATTTACTTAAATATCACTATCCATAAAAAAATACTAAAAAAATAATATATATATATATATGATATGTTATAGCAAAAGAAATCATAAAATTTTAATCAAAAATGAAAAAACTTTTGATTGATTAATGATGAGTAGCTTATCAGTTTAATTTAAAACACTCAAATACATTGGAATATCTCGGTATTACACTGTTAACGAATAATCCTATATTATGATATTTCAGGAATGATATGATAGATCAATATATGTCGTAGTAGTAGTGAAACCTATTACTAATTAACAATATCATAACTGCAATCAATTATCAGTAGATAAAAAAGAAATGATATATTCTGAGGCTTTTCGTCTATATAGTTTAAAAGTAGTGTGAAATTAAATTAATATTGTATTTTTTTGATAAAGAATTGCATAGTAAGTTTGAAAAAAAAATGAAAATTTCAAAATATTTAAAACTTCAAATTTTTTTCATTTCAAATATGATTTTACATATTACAATTAAATCAATTAATTATAAAATTCGAATTTTAATTAACAAAATATTCCATCATCAAAAATTTATTGCTATTTACTTAATTGGTTAAGTATTTACGTATAATTTCACACACCTATTGAGTGTGTGTATGTTAGGAATGAATTTTAATAGCTTGGAAATGATTAAATGAATAAGAATGAATGAAATGACTTTTCACCTGAAATTATCAATCGAATTTTGAGATAACAAATTTAAGTATTGTTATTGAATAAAACATTTATTGATTATTGTTAAGAATATATCATTAATAAATAGAAAAAAAGAAAAGAAAAAGAAGAAGGAGGAGGAATTTCTGGATTTTCAGTTCTTGAAAAAATGGTAACAATGAATGATTTTACTGAGTTCTCGAAAATTTAACAGTAAATTAGCTGTATGCAATCGGTTTCTTTTAATGTATTGAAGATTTAAATAATTTAAAAATTTAATTTCAAACTGAATAAAATGAATATTACTCATAACAAATTGTTATTTATTCTAATATCTTTTTTATTACTTTATTTTCAATTTATATTTATGTTGTAAGCAATGAAAGATTTGTTGATGAAATAATTTCAGAAAAAAAAAAGAAGTGAAACAAAAAAGGTTATAATGAGACTTTTTGTAATGAAGTTGTCTTGTATTTAAGATTTTTTAACTTTTTTTTTTGTTCAAACTAACTTCTTATCAAAGTATTTACTGTATTTTATTATTTGTTTTAAGTAACATATAGCTAAGTTAACTAGCTAAGTAATAATCTTTACTCATTAATTAAGCTTTTGCTAAATGTAACTTTCATTTTTGTAATTTTTACAGTAGGCTTTTTTGTATGTTTTTAATATTGTCAAAAAAAAATCCAACTATATTTACTTTAATAATAATAATCATAAAAGCAAAAGGAAAAAAGTTCATTTACTTTACAGGATAAGTCTAATTAGTGATAGATAAAAGAGCGCATGATGTCAATTAATTAACAAAGCAGTGAGACTAAATTAATTAAGACAAAAAAACGTTTGGTAATGAATGATATGTGTGGGCATGGAATTTTTCGTTCACATGAAGTTAATTAATTGATAAAGCAATGAGACTAAATTAATTAAAACAAAAAAAAAACGCTTAGTAATGGCATGTGTGGACATGAAGTTTTTTTGTTATAAATTTTCATAAAATACATAAATGAGAATGTAGTTTTCATTAAATTGTTGCGTAATTTCAATTTCAAATAATTGAAAATAGAAAAATTTCACAATTTCCCTTAAATTATTCCTTTCAAAATTTACAATTTATAAAAATGATTGGATTCATTTAAAGAATTCAAAGAGATTTAAAGAAAAAAGAAGAAGAAAAAGGAAATGGAAAAGTTCATTGCAATGGAATCATAAACGAATTGAAATTATTGGCAACATAAGTTTATTGGTAAAAATTTGAGTGAAGACAAATTAAATTGTAACTCATAAAACTAAACTGATTGAAGAAAATGAAAGAAAGATTTGTTGGATTGAAAAAGTATTTAGAGAGAGAGTATGAAGATGGAATGGATGATGAGGAAAGGAAAGGACTAAAATTATTACCAATTTTATGGCTCTTTCCCTCCTTCCATCTCATCTCAACAACCATCCTATCAATTGCTATCGAGGTCGTTGTCGTTGTCGTTGTCGTTGTCATCGTCGTTGTCATCGTCGTTATCGTCATCGGTTTTGTCATCGTTATTACAATCGTTAGATAATTGCTCGAATTTGCCCAATTTTGTCTTTATCTTTCATTTGTTTTTTTTTTTTTAATTGTTGTATTTCTTTTGTTAAAAAAAAAATAACAATTCGAAGAAAAGGTCACATTCATTTTCATTCATTCAAATAAATAATTTCTAAATATTTAAAATTTTTTTCTTTTTTTGACTATTTCTATTCATTGCAAGAAATCTCTTTTTTATAATTTCATCCATTCAAATTAAAAACATTTTAAGTAATCGATAAATTCATTATTTAATTAATTAATTCATTTATTCCATATTAATATTTTGCTGAATAATTATTATAATTTATTCTTTTTAAATTATATAATGATGGGATAATTTATATGATAAGTTGAATAAGAAATTAGGAAATTATAATTTTTTGATTAATTATTTATCGATTCATTTGTTGAGTAATTTTGTTATTCTAGTTGCTTGATCAGTAGTTTATCATATTTATCAGTTGAGAAGCATTGAAGAGAATCATATCAGTTGAATCATCTGATAAACAATTTATCTAATTTTTTTTTATCAATAATTTCCTATCAAAATGCAAAATTTTTTCACTTCAAACGAAATAAAATGGTATTAGTGTATATTTTTGATTTAGTTTTGCATTCAAATCATTTCTTAATAATTTACGATTATTAATTAATTTTGTTTAACTTATTGGATTTATTTGTATGTTATTTTTACTAATTTACCTGACATTTTGTTATTTCAATACCTTTCAAATAAATTTTTTATCATTACAAAAACAAAAAAAGAAATGCTTTCCCCTTATTTCTTCTCTTTTCCGGCTAAAACTCAACAAATATTTGAAGTTGTTGTTTAGTTATCATTTTCTTATCTTATTATCATTTTAATCAAACTTTACTTAACAATTTAGTGAAGCATAATTTATTCATCCTTTTCTCTCTTTCCTTTATTTGATTCATTAAATCATTTAATTCTTATTTGCATATCAATTATTATTCCCTTCTTCCTTTTAATTATTTTCACAAATAATTCCAATATTTATTTAAGCATTAGCTTAGATGTAGAAAAATAAAAATTTTTTGTGATATTATGATAAGCATAATAGTCATTTATAATAATCATTTATCAATAATCATTTGTAATATTTATTTGTTAATTTTATTTGTGATGAAATTAAAGTGTAATCATTTGCATTCCAACCTTGCCATTTTAATTTGTCACCAAGAATAAAGAAAGAAAATATGATGATAAAAAGAAAAGAGATTAATGCTATCTGATAGCATAGATAATGGATGACAAAATTTCTTGGATTACTTTTTTAGATTAACCATTTTTGTCTAGATGAAGGTAAATTTTCGTCCAATTTTAAAGCGTTCAATAGTTTAGTTTCAAAATTAATTGCTTTTAGTGCTTAAATTGTTTCATCATTTAGCAATCGTTAGTTTGAGTTTAAGAAAATGAGACCAAAGTTTTCGAAATTCCTTTGTAGTATACAAAACAGATATAGTGGTCAAGGAAGGTCACTGTTATTGCATCAAAAGGTCAAAGATTCAACTCCTCTCCGCGCCAGTCTTATTCAGAACTAGACAGAGCCATTCCACATTCATTTACCACTATCATAGGTGATTGATGGATTGAGGATGGGAATAGGATCAGGTCACAGGTCACTTCATGCTTTTATCATTTTTGCAATTGTTATAATTATCGGAATACGAATTGATTAAACCAGTTATTGTTGTAATGAGACGGTGTGCTATTCATAGGTATTATAAGTAGTAAAATAGTGATCCTTTCTTGGTGACAGTGATGACATTCCTGATTGCTATAACTAGTAAAATAGTGATCTTTTCTTGGTGACAGTAAT
>NW_018108231.1:27492-29697 GCF_000183805.2 Loa loa | reverse complement strand
CATTCATTCATCCATTCATTCAATTCATCCATTCATTCATCCATTCATCCATTCATTCATCCATCCATTTAATTCTTTCATTCATTCATTCATCCATTCATCCATCCATTCATTCATTCATTTATTTATTTATTTATCTGTCCAACAAAACCATTTCTAACTTTTCTTTCTCTCTTCCAGTCAATCATTCGTTCCTGAAAATGATTGTTATATTTGCAAATATTATCTGGCAGCTGTTACCAATTGCACTATCCATCATTATCCGGAATTAATTTATCGCTATCCGGAGTAAACAATGAGGTGATTGATGTATGACATTTGAATGCTATTTCATGGATGCTAATTCAGGATTTATTTTCATGTAAATATTGAAGTTTAGCTATTCAAAAAGTTAATTTAAAGATTCGATTTTTACTAAAATTCAAATAAAAAACTAATATTTTTTCATACTGAAACTGATACTGATATTGTTTTATAAATTTCAAATAAGAGGGATTGGCTTTTGAATTTAAAAAAAAAAAATTTTTTTTTCTTTTCATCAAAGGCTACACCGATAAATCTTTAAACATTTCGGTCATCATCATCTTCAACATACGTTAAAATCAAGAATTTAAATTTTCTGAAGAAAATGACTGGTAAATGATGTCAACATTCAACATTCTTAATTTGACATATTTTGACAAGTTTAACCTTTTCCTAACCTCAATACATATAAATGAATATGCATAATTTCTGTCACACCATTTCAGGATGATCGCTTTTTTTCTTTTGTCCACTGCTTGATCTGTTACATTTTTTTTTTTTAATCTGTAATTAATTAAATTCATTATTTCTATTCAAAAATTTTTTCTTTTTTTTTTTGCAAATTTTTCCAATGAAATTTATTGTAATTTGAAATAATCATAGAAAAATTTCATTCCATTTCTTTTTTTTTCTCTAATCGAAAAGGAAATTTTAGCAAACAACAATTTTTCCCTTTTTCTTTCTTTCTTTTTTTCTTTTTTTTTCATTTATGAAAACAAACAAGAAAAGAAAGGCAATTTTAGAAAGCAATTCAACTATAAAATTCCCTTTCAATTTATATAAATGAGAATTATAATTTAGCCATTAAAAAAAGAAAAAAAAAGAAAAAAGTCAATATAAAATTCATCCGTTAGTTTTTTCCTTTTTTTTTTCAAAATTATTTGAGAAATTGAAATGATATTAGGCTTTTTTTTCTCTTTCAATCCAAATGAATTGATGAAATTTAAAAATAAGCCTAAAATTTGTACCGTATATCATCTTGGCTCATCACTGAAATACATTCATGTAATTCATAAATTTATCTCAAAAATAATTCAAATAAATGATGAATCATTTAAGCAGATGGATTAAACTGATTACAAATAGATTATCGAATATGATATTCCTGATATTTTATAATATTCCTTCGCTAATTTTTGTTATCAATTTTCGATGACAATAATCCAACCCTAATTATCTTACCTTTGCTATATTCAAAAAAAAAAAAGATTATGAAATGCTTTTAAATTGGAATAGTTTATAATTAGCTTAAATGAAATCATTTTTCCTTAAAAAAAAAAAAAAAAAAAAAAAAAAAGTGATAAAAAATTTGAAGTTCGATGTTTTTTCTCATATCGAAGTGATAATCAATAGCAATGAATTATTATTTGCTAATTCAATTGTTCCTTTTTTTTTTCAAATCCTTCTACTAATTCCTTAGCTTAAAAATGAATGATAAGAATTTTGCTGATAAAATAATAAAATTATTTGTCAAACAAATTTTTGACAATTAATTTTATGCAAAAAAAAGAAAATAAACGACAAAAAATACTTTTTAATTTGAAAAAGATAAAAAAATGTGGAAGAAATTTATTGCTATTTGATGTATTTACTTTCCCTTCAGGATTTTTAACCCCCGCCCCTTCCCTCATCCTCCCAAGATATATTATCATTATCATTTTGTTCAAGTTGAAACGAATGAATCAGATTGTATTCCGTTTAAATCTCGAAATCTCGAAAGATGTCACATGTGATTGACATATAATTGTCACATGTGATTTTCATTTCACTATTTTTGTCTTCCCTTTTTTTTTTTGATCGAATATTTCGATAATTTGTATGGAAAAACGAATTTCAATCAATAGCACTCATTTGTCTTTTACTGATATATAATTTATGATAGTAATAAAAAAAAAAAAATAG
>NW_018108231.1:25392-27077 GCF_000183805.2 Loa loa | reverse complement strand
CGTATTCGAAAAATTTTTCTAGACGTATGTGTACCATTCCTACCATGCAATCCGTATGTGTACCATTCCTACCATGCAATCCGTATATGTACTATTCCTACCACGTAATCCGTATGTGTACCATTCCTACCACGTAATCCGTATGTGTACCATTCCTACCACGTAATCCGTATGTGTACCATTCCTACCACGTAATCCGTATGTGTACCATTCCTACCACGTAATCCGTATGTGTACCATTCCTACCAGGTAATCCCTTAAATGGTAATGAAAAATTTTTGAAGAGAGATCAGGTGTCGGAATGATAATTGATTGATAGGTAACCGTAGATGGTTCTATTCTTTGGTAGTATAATTGAATAATTGCTTATTGTTTTTTTTTCTCATTTATCATTTAAAAAAAAAGAAGGAAAGAAGAAAAGTGTGAATTGTTTTTGTATCATATTGATGATGATGATGATGATGATGGTAACAGTTGGTTGTACATCTAGTTTTAGGAATCATACATAGGGAAAGGTAATTTAAAGGTAAAAAAAAGATTTTATTGGCATCTCTATCCTTTCCTTACCTTTTTACCTCTATTTACCTACTCTATCAAATTTTATTACTCATTATTTCTCTTCCTACATCATTCCTTTCAACATAAACTATATTTCAATTTCATTTTCAAATTTCATCATATTTCATATTTTGTCTTGTCCTTTTTTTTTTTCTTATTATACAGAAAATTGAGCAAAATTCAAATGTGACTTTTGAACATTGTGCTGCTGACTAATTAATTAATCATTGGAAGACAAGAGGAATGATAAGATAGAGAAAAAGAAAAGGAGAAGGAGGGAGAGAAGGGGAAAAAAAAAGCAATTCTATGATCGATTTTCAAATGTTTTGTTGCGGACGAATGAAAGAGTTTACGGAAAACGTGAATGAAATTTTCACGTAAAGTTGAATTTAAAGTTGAAACCCGTGAATTTTCACGTGAAGTTGAAAATGAAAATTGAAAAATATTTAATAGCTTTAAGATAAATTTTTTATTCTCGGAATTCTATGATAAAATAAGATGAACGGGAGTTTATTTGCATGCGTTGAAAACGTCATTTGTGTATGATTTCACGTATCGCGTCATTGTTTTATAACTTTTTATAACTTTGGCTCTGATAAGGATTTAATATTTTGAATATGAAATAACCATTAAGTTTATCATTTTGTTGCCGTTCATATTTTCCATACAAAAAAAAAAAAAGAAAAAAAACTTTAAATTTCAGTAATTTTAAATTTCGATAATTTTAAATTTCAGTATACTTTCGACAAAAATGAGTGGTGCAGTGATCGAAAATCTGAGTAATCGTAAATTATGCTATATTTTGCTGTCATTATTCGCTGCTCTTATCATATTTTTCATCTTGGGCGCTTTATGTTGTATGTTTTGCTTCTTTTTTTTTCTAAAATTTTAGAAAATTAAAGTATTTGAAATTTGAACTTTGAACTTTGCAGTTCTACTAATTATCTTACTAACTTTCTATTGCAATGATACAAACAATAAGTATTTGTAATAATAGTACATTGTACTACAACATAAGTATTTGTAATAGTTTTAGTAATACAATAAGTATTTGTAATAGTTTTAGTAATACAATAAGTATTTGTAATAGTTTTAGTAATACAATAAGTATTTGTAATAGTTTTAGT
>NW_018108231.1:19152-25216 GCF_000183805.2 Loa loa | reverse complement strand
AATAAGTATTTAGTAATAGTTTTAGTAATACAATAAGTATTTGTAATAGTTTTAGTAACACAATAAGTATTTGTAATAGTTTTAGTAATGCAATAAGTATTTGTAATAGTTTTAGTAATACAATAAGTATTTGTAATGTTCCTACCTTTCGGAGTATTAAAATCATTGATATGAATATAATTACTGATGAAATGCATCTTATCCATTTATGATCTAATAATTGAAGAAATCATAATCATGATAAAGGAAATGATGATAATTATAATCATGATAAAAAGAAATGATAATTATAATCATGATAAAGGAAATGATGATAATTATAATCATGATAAAAAGAAATGATGATAATTGCTAGAATTATCACATCTTAATCACAAAATATTCCAGCTCCACAACCATCTAGTTCAATGGAATTCATCATGGTAAAATGTAAGGATATTGAAGGAGGAAGGAATCCCGATAGATGGTTTCATCTAAGACCACCGGTTAATTTGCATATGAATTTCACGAAGATTTCCTTTATTCGCTTAAGAGTAAAAAGATGAGGAAGAATTTCAGCGAAGTTTAAAATTGAATTCCAATAATTTCATGCATCAAACCGAGAAATTCTCCACCTTCTTCCCCTGTTATTAAAAAAAAAAAAAAAATATTATAGCTCGAAAATGTTTGAAAAAAAAAGAGACGAATTCATATTGGTTTTATATCTTTTTGTTCTTCTTTTTTTTTCTTTCAACTTTTCAAGTTTAGAATTGCGATCCGATCCATGATTTGGACTATTACATTCCACAATATCACGATATGCGTGATATTGTATTTGTAGCACAAATGCCACATCAACGTGATGGAATTAGTTTGGAATATTCGGCTTGGTTTCAATTTTTGCTTGGTTTACTTGAAGTGGATATTGAATATGATCCAAAATTTACACTTGGTAACAATTTGATATCATTCTTTCTTCGTTTTTTAATTTAAAAATTGTACCTCTCACTTTCACATTGTTTCATTTTTCAAATTTAATCCAATTTTTTCTTGATCTTATAATCTTATATCCGCAGTAATCGCTTTGCCTTTTGCTTGCCATGGTTAAATCCACCATTGTCATTAGTAACAGAGGACTGGTTAATTCTGATTGATGATTAATTAACTTGAACTAGATGGTCAATTTAACGCTAGCTCTTTTCCTCGATATCTTTTAATTTCTTTTCTGAATATATTTTATTACCTGTATAAGCAAAAATACAGGAATCTAGTTTAAATTTTCTGAAATTTCAATATTTCGTCTCGATAGCTAGAGTACATCGGTTATTTATTTTTATTTTTTATTTTACTTTTTCTTTGTATATAATAGAAGCGAGGCTTGGTGTAAGAGATAGGATGGACTTAATAAATTGTCTTAGTACAACTTTTTGCTTTCATGTTCTTTCCTGAAAGTTGGACTCTACTTTTCTTCTCCATTTATTGCTTGTCATTTCTTTCCATCTGGTCAATTTATCATCATCTGCGATTTATACACAATCGATATGGCCCAAATCTAATTTGGTCGATTATCTGTAAAAACTTATAGTGTCAACTGCCTGTATTTTTAGCCACAAGTGCAGTATTGCAACTTGAAGTTAGACTTGGCTATAAAACACGCACCGATCCACCAGATCAATGGCATGAGCTTATCGCCACGAATACAACCAGAATGCTCGAATGCAGTATACCTGATACCGTAAAATTTGATCGTTCAGTTTGCTTATATACTACTGCCAATACTTTTTGCCATATACAGAAATTCGAGGAAGTTGCTATAGAATACAGTAGAAACTGCAGCAAGTTATTGTAACAACTGATCACTTTATATAAGACCAGATTAATACTGATGCCGATTATTTGAATTTTGGTATAGTTCAACGTCAAGATTAATATATTTCTGCTTATTGATTTGGCAGTTTATTTATTCATCGACATATTTGCTTACTATAATACTGACTAATTATCTACTAGCTATCTGGTTAGCTGCTCATAGCTGATATGGATTTCAGAAACTTGAAGGTCACCTTTACAATTGTGCATCTTTGGATTTATTCGAACTTGGCTCCAATCCGTATCCATTCTATCTGATCAATATCCGTTTACCAGTTAATCAATCTCTTTGCCGAACGATGCCAAAGGGACCGAATTGTGCCATTGGAAGGATCAATGATTTGCGAGTGATCGTAAGTAAAACTTAATGCTTCAATCACTCTTTTTATTATCGGAATGCTTCGAAAACTTGCACATCGACCTTTAATCTTTAAAGAGTTTTAAATACTTGGTAACTTATTTATTGATTCATTTACTTATTCATTTGTTTATTGCGTCATAACGAGGTGACAGTAGGAATATTGTTGTTTTTTTTTTAAAGGCCATTCATCAAAATGGTGGATTCACAGCTATTTGGCTATTTATGAAAACGATGGTTTCTCCGCTAGTTACAATTGCCGTCATTTGGTACTGGAAACGTGTTGTGGCGCTAAATCGAAATTCTTATTTGCTGGAAAAAGCTATTATGGCCTTAGGGATCAGCTTGGCAATCCTCGATTGTATGTATTCTATTATAAAAACATTCTAGAAAGGCCAGAATATCACAAGATTCATGAAGACTACTTGTTATCAGTCCTCCGCTTACTTGAAACTACCAGAATCCATTCATATGTTGTATCCAGATGTCGTTATCGGATATATATCAAGACTGCTACACTTCTATCACTACAGCAACACAGCTTTCACGGCCTTTCTTTCCTAACCGAAATTTGGAATGTGAAATTTTGAGATTTTCAGTTCCACTGGAATGGATATCTTTATGGTTTCGAGCGCCATTTATGCTTCTTATTGGTGATATTAGACAGGGCCTGTTCTACGCCATACTGTTTAGCTTTTGGCTTATCTTTACCGGTGAACATTTAATCGACGATACGTCTAGAAATAATTTGGTGGGTCCAATTTTTAAACTTAGCAAATGTTCTTGATTTTATTTACAAGCGAATGAATGTCATCATTTAATGATTGTGATGATCGTGATTTTACTGCATTACAAATTTAATTATTATTATTTTTTAAATTCAACGTTTTACAATCTTTTGTCGTGTAAATAAGGTCGAGGGACGCTAAAAGTTTATTTATTTATAAATGTTATCATTTTACCATTTTTTCAAAGTGTCTTATTACGTCTATTAGTGGAATCAAGCACAGTTAATTTTTAGCTCGCCTTTTTTATTATGAAAAACCTATTTTAATCTTTTTTGAATTAATTAGATTGACGAAAGGTCAGAGTAAGCTTGACAGGACAATGATTGGTGAACGGAAATTTTCCAATTTTAATCTAAATTTAAATTGTAAACATCAGAGCTCGTACTGGCAAAATTTGACATCCGTTTTGATTGGCTCAGCGTGTTTACTGATTTATGACGTGGCCGAACGTGGTATGCAGTTGCTGAATCCGTTTTTCAGCATATGGTCTTCTGAGTTGGGTTCACGTATAGCGGTAAGCTCTCTAAAGTGATAAATTTGCAAATACATAGACTACTTAACGAGACTTTGCTATTCAAATTAATTCGACAATGGATATCACTTATTACAAGTATTCGCGTATTTCAGTATGCGTCAATTTATATAGCATCCCTCTGCGTACTGTTCTATTTTGGTTTCCTCGCTTACAAAATATATCGTGTATGGATAACCATCAAAAGGAAACGATCTGCTCAACTTTATCGCAGCAGCGAAATTCGACGATTGAAAGTTAGTTGTCGCTTTCCCTGTCAAATTTTCAACAAACAAAGGTAACATTTTATCTTTCGAAATCCGACAACTTCTCAAGCTTTTGCCTTATTACACACATAAGCCAAACTGCACCCGATAGAGAAGCTTTGAAGTGACAATGAATGGTGCTTATCATCCGCAAAGTATCTATAAATTAAAACTTGAGATATTTTCTTCCTTCTGAATTTGCTTTTCGAAATCCGAAAAGTCACCAATCCAACCTTACCAAATGCTATAGATCTGGCCACTAAAAAAAGGTTAAATTATTCCATATAAGTTTATTTTTATTATAAAGATGCATAACCAATATTTAACAACGAATTTGAATTGGAATTGTGTTTGGCCAAAAATTAGGACTTTTTGATTATACCAGTGACGTTAAATCAATATTTGTGAATCTGATGCTCTGGTTTACAATCCAAAGCCCGAAAAATCTCAGTCACTCAAATTTCTCAAACAGAAATGTTTTGACAATTTTTGAAGATCCACCGTTTTTCGATCGGACTATGATAGGTAATATTCGCTATTGACTAGGCACGAGCTAGCAATGATGAAGCTGTACAGGTTGTTAGGCGTCTGAATGTTCATTAGGAATCGTAGGGTCAAAAGTCACTTGTTTCGGGTGGCTATATTGCCACTGCAGGAACCATTTTAATAAATTTACCAATGTTAATTTTTTAAATTAAGCAATATTACAACTTAGTTCTCTAATTGCAAGTAATATTCAAAAGTTTCTATGGGATTCAAAGGGAAGGTAAAACTACTGTGGCAATACTCTATCATTTACTCGCATATGTGGAAGATGGGCTTATAAAAATTAGAATAAATAAAAGTGTATAGATGCATATGATAATGGGTTCTGGTCATAAAAACGAAAAAGTTAAATGTCGGATTTTGTAATTACATGACTGAAACCATCCGTACTTTAATTTGTTTTATTCAAAACAAAATGTATCTTGGCTTATTTTATGTGCACTATTTTGGCTCCCATTTATGAGGTGAATTCTCAGATCTATTGGTAAAGATTGTTCGCTAGTTGAATGCATTAAAAGAATTCCATAAATTCAGGTTGAAGCAATCATCTATCGTTTTAAATTTTTGATGTTCTTCACGTTAGTATGCGCTGCATCAACAGTCATTACTTACATTATGAAACAGGTAAGCGAATACTATTGCTTCATTGCGGTATGTACTGTACTATCATTACAGCAGTCACTACTGAAGAGATGTAAACAGTATGCTTATCTAAAAGAATGCTTCCTAAAAATTTTTCACTTCCCTTTTCTTTCTAGAGACAGTCAGTTGTGACTAAAAAAAGATCAATAATTAACTTCTTAGTTCCGAAAATCAATGACTCCTTCCTTAGTGAAAAAGGAAGCATTCTTTCCAACTTCTGCATAAATCCAGCGCATAAACAAATGGATATTAGATTAATAAGAATTTAATTATTGGTGATACTGTATGATAAAGATTTCATTCAATGATTACCAAATATCCCATGATTTCGTTAGTTTTTTAATCGTGTTTTCAGTATGGAGAAGGACAAATCCACAGTGATAATCCATCTGAAAGTTTGTTAGTCCATTCATCAAGCGCCTTTTTTACGGGTACTTTTGGCATGTGGAATATTTATGTGCTCCTACTACTGGCCATGTATGCACCATCTCATAAACAGTATGGCACCACTGTCGGTATGTTGTTACTATTTTATTACTGATTGTTAGTATTATTTGTAGTAATTATCGTCACTGTGCTATGTATATCGTAAAATTTGCAGTGAAAATACATAAAAGCTATTTGTCGATAGCTTCACACAGAATGATTAATAATTATTTTGAAAAATGGCACCATGAACTTTTCTCTTTCGCCAGTAGAAGTACCCTAACTTGCGAATACCCCGCAGTGAATGGGATAATCGAATTCCCTTTGTTGGTTTGGGTGTATAAACATGTAAAAAAACTAATAAGAAAATAGCAAGATCATGTTTTTTCCGAAAATAAATGAGCATGAGATAAAACGACAATTCCGTCGAAATTTAAATATTTATAATTTGGTAACTGCTGGTGTTATAGCGCTGCGTGAGGAAACAGATACACTGGTAGATAGTGAGCTAACAGAATCATCAGCTTTAACGACATTCATGAAAGCTGCTACAACTGAATGAATCAAGCATATTTCTGGCAAATTTAATTTCTGTTGTTCGAATATAAGTATCACCCAAAAGGAAAACAACCTGCTTAGTGCCGAAACCTTCGGAATCCCGTTTAATCGCGAATTAGAG
>NW_018108231.1:2017-19067 GCF_000183805.2 Loa loa | reverse complement strand
TTCACACAGAATGATTAATAATTATTTTGAAAAATGGCACCATGAACTTTTCTCTTTCGCCAGTAGAAGTACCCTAACTTGCGAATACCCCGCAGTGAATGGGATAATCGAATTCCCTTTGTTGGTTTGGGTGTATAAACATGTAAAAAAACTAATAAGAAAATAGCAAGATCATGTTTTTTCCGAAAATAAATGAGCATGAGATAAAACGACAATTCCGTCGAAATTTAAATATTTATAATTTGGTAACTGCTGGTGTTATAGCGCTGCGTGAGGAAACAGATACACTGGTAGATAGTGAGCTAACAGAATCATCAGCTTTAACGACATTCATGAAAGCTGCTACAACTGAATGAATCAAGCATATTTCTGGCAAATTTAATTTCTGTTGTTCGAATATAAGTATCACCCAAAGGAAAACAACCTGCTTAGTGCCGAAACCTTCGGAATCCCGTTTAATCGCGAATTAGAGTACATTAAGATGAACAGGACTAATTCATTGTCTAGAATGATAACTTATGACATGATGATGATGGCATGATGATGAAAGACTAAACTCTATTTTCTATAACAAGCAATAATTCCATTCTATGTCAAACATTAAAAAAAGTATATGAGAAACGCTCCTAATCCTCGATTGTATCTATTACTATGTCCTGTTATCGTGAAAGAATTTAGAAGTATCTCTCACTTAATTACAAAGACATGAAGTATTACATTACCATACTTTATCATTCAGACATTATGCTTCATTCTCTCGAAGTCATTTCTTATGTAACAGCTTGTCCTTGACGATCTACGTCATTGTCGTATTCATAATTATATGAGGAAAAAAAATTTTTTTACAGTTTCTCCACTCACTGTAAAAATGAGTGGGAAAATTTGTGAATCTGTGATGATGATCACCCAAAGGGCATGTGTAACTCTAAAACCAAAAGATCTTAGTCATCCTTAGCTCTCCTGATCTCATTATTCATCAAAATCTAAAGTGTTTCTAATAGCTTTTAACCTTAACTTAAAAAAAAATCTTTGTAATCCATTTGCCTTCAAGAATTTTCCATCACTTTTTTGCACTTTGTATATATTTTTCGTCTTTTGCATTCAACTACAACGTCCTTTGAACTAATTGCATCTCAGTATTATATATCAAAGTATTTATTATGATTTCGTTTGCGTCTATCGTTCATGAACTAAAATGTAGCATCGTATCAACGATAACTGTGATCTGCTTCAAAGGTATATTTAAATACATCGCTTGTACAAGCTTCCAGATATTTTCTGACAGCAGCCTGTTTCGGGACTTTGTGCTCAAATCCTAACTAATGACCTCAATAAAGAATAAGTACAGAGCACAAGTGTAGCAAAAAGAGACGATAAGAAGCCAAAATCTGATTAAGAATAAGGGAGCAAACTATTGCCATCAATATTACTCGCACGGTTCGCCAGAAGTTCTGGTATAAAGTTGCCGTTTTTTACTGCTCGGATC
Organism: Loa loa; assembly: GCF_000183805.2. Classification (NCBI taxonomy): domain Eukaryota; kingdom Metazoa; phylum Nematoda; class Chromadorea; order Rhabditida; family Onchocercidae; genus Loa; species Loa loa. Next base: position 17,581 of record NW_018108231.1, on the reverse strand, counting down.
CTAATCCACGAAGAAGAATGTATGAGGTAGTAACACAATGTCCCTCATTCATTTCCATTTTGCTTTATTATTATTATTATGATTATTATTTCCATTATCACAACATCGTTGTGACTATTATTGGTACTAAAAATACATCTGATGAAAAATAATGAAAAAAAAGTTACCTATTTACAGTGTACCGATAAATAACCGTTTTGGTAGTAAGTACATAATCACACAAATAATAAACCTGTGATCTCCAATCTGTCTCGCTTATCTCCAAGATTACATTTACATCTTTACACTATATATTCAACTTCACCTAAATAAGCCGAGAAACTAGGATAATGATAGCGGGATTTCTCGTGAAATCAGAAAAAACAAAAATAAAAACAAGGACAAAAGAGAAGTCGAATGAACGCAGTAAACTATACCCGACGACAATCTAGCTCACGTTTGTAACTCACAATCTAAGCATAAAAAAGTCCTTCACCGGTGAAATAAAATATGAACGAATTAAAAGACATAAAGTCCGCTAGAAATGTAGTGAATAAATACCACCCGTTTTGAAATTATTACTTCCAGTCCAAAACTGTGTCACATCTGAAATAATATACAAATGAATTTAGTAAAAATAATGCATGGAAGAGGAAACGACATTATCACTTTGGAATCGAAATAGAGAATTACATAATCAATGTTTACATTTCCAAAAAATCAATTTAAATGTCTACTGTGATAAGACTTAACTCCTGGCCTCATACATAAAATTATAAGCGATTTTATAAATAGCTTACTGCTCAACATCGAAGAACTGTGACCATCTGCTGCTGTCGGCACAGAGTGTTGATAAAGCATTGCGGATACTTCGGCGTTTTGAGATTATGGTGAAATCCGGATAGTGTGATGTGAAATCAAAATCACCATATAATGTGAGGTCCTAAAAAACAAAATAGTTCTTTCTGAGCCACAAACACATGAAAAATTATTTCCTGGGAGTATTTATCTAGGAAAATGACGAAATAAGTTAAGATTAGAAGAGAAAGACGCCCAAGGACTACCATAAGGATGTCCTACCTCCAAAGACTAACACTACTTTCAAATTAAATAACGGGACGGTTTATATAATTAAAATGCCTGAGCGGATTCCAAAAAAAACATACTTTGATGGGAGGTTGGAGGAGGAAACGCTGTGCATATTCCAGTATGTACAAACCGCAGTCGACATCATTTTCTTGCTGGGGTAAATTCTTCGGTATCACCGTTTTGATTTGCTTTGTCAGCAGATTTTCCTTCCGTGCACTCAATTCGGAAGCTCGCTGAAGCGAGTGATTTCTGTTAGAGTAACTCAGCTGCCAAATATAATTAGTCAGTACCAACTTTTCTTCTATGTGAATCTAGCAGGTTTTTTTTGATAATCATGTTAGCAAATTCAACTAACTCCAATACCAAGAAGTCCTACCTACCACAAGAAAGTAGTAACGCATATGCGAGGAAGCTTAATGTAAGATCAAGGAAAAAAAGTTTTATATATCCCGGAAAACACGGTGCAAATTTTTTGGAAGCAAAAAAGCACAGCGAATACTAATAAAATGCACTCACCAAAAGGAAAGTTTTGAGAATATTTACAATATCTTCTGTATAGGGCAGTTCAACGGATTGCTGTGAATCAAAAATTATTATAAGAGGTTCGGAAATGGATAACTGCATTGTTAAACATGACAGAGAGATTATTGTTAAAGACCTGAAATGGATGAATTTCAGTGGCATGGAAAATTAATTCATCTATACAGAAGGTGATAGAATAGAGAAATGAAGTTCTTGTTTATCACCAAATCTAAAGTCCTGATAAGAAGGACATCGCGAGATCTTTCTGAAGATATGCAACAAATAGAAAGTACCACAAGACACAACAAGGTTTGCACATTATCTGGCGTACAAAGCCTCTAAAGAAGTATTACACTTCCTGCTATAGCAGAATCAACATTATTTTTACCTAACAGAGAAAGACGGTCATGAAAATGATTGTGATGATCTTTTTGTTTTCAAATCGAAAAAGTTGGAAATTTTACTTTGAATATTCAATAAATTCTGACTCTAACCAATGATTGTATTCGTTAACAGGGATCACCAGAAAATCTGCATCAAATATATCTTCATCTTCAAGCCAATATTGAATTCGACTTGGATTCGAGACCTAAAAAGAAGATGGAACTTAACTAACCATTTATCACATATTTGCTTGGACGATTTCCAACAAAGTGCTTGAAGACTGAATCGAATTCACTACACCGATAGCGACAAAGATTTAGAAATATATTTTCAATGGCAAAATATATTTCAAATGCCTTTAGAATGCCTGGAAATACAGGCACATTCATAAAGCACCTCTGAAATTGAACCCACAACCTTTTATGGGAAGAATACTACTTAATAAGTCTGAAGAGTGCGACACAGATAAATTGTACTAGACTGAATATAATTTCTTTGAAACCAAGTTACGAAGAGTAATGAGAATGAAATACAGATATAAGTGAGCGGGGAAAGTAATATAATGGAAAAATATACTAAATCCTTACAAATAAGTGGTAACTTCTCAAAACTTACTTCATCAGTGCTACCAATTCCGGTCATTGTAAACCCTTCAGCCCCGTCAAGGTTTAAGCTCCTGAACCACGACTTCAAATTGCCCCAGAACAACGATGGAAATATGTGCATTCGCAAGTTTCTACAAAACAGTACTTGAAAAAAAAAGGAAAAAACCAATTAGATCAATCAGTATATTGCATCCTTTGCATGCAAAGAATATGGTAACTCAACAGAAAGAAGTTCATGATAGTAACGCTTAATTTTACTGTAAGATCATCTTAGATTACCAAAGACATCAACATAATAAAGATAATTTCACCACGAAAATTATGGATATTTTTACATGTTACAACAGTAGTTCATTTCGTTTTATCCAGTTGATATTAGAATTGCTACCGTAGATATGGCTTGTCACTATCACAAGATAAAGAATGATGACACTTAATTTCGCTCACAACAACAGATGAGATCTCCAAGAAAAAGTCAGTTCAAAAAAAAGTATAAGCCAAGTAGCCTAGATTTCACAGTTGAATAACACTAAAATTTAAGAAATTTTGGGTCGCTTTTCACTCCAAAATTTGAAAAGACTGCAACCAAGTTTGTCTCTGCTTGATTCCATCTATTTTTAGCTCAAGAAAAAGGGAATGGATACATTGGAATACCGTAATTCCGCCTATAAAATCATTGCACGAATTAAATGGAAAGGATTGCAGTGACTTGTTAAATATATTAGAGTTATAAGTGTTCGAAAATATCACGGGAAGAAATGAACAAAACTTACGAATCTTGTATCAAATGGCATCTGATATGATTTAAGTAGAAATCAATAATAGTACCATTGAGTAGTTCACCTTCGGCTAAGCATAACAGATCAGCGATGCTAATATGTAGCGAAAGGGATGGAAATCTTACATGAATTATTTCAGTACGTATATCAACTTCAAGAATCTCCTGAAATGTTAAATAATTAAATAAAAAACTTTATTTGAAATGAAATACATAACTTGTTATTTTTCATTTTTGCTCAGTTCTGCAACTAATATGCTGGACAACTGAACTCATAGAATATTAGCTGTGATATGGTTTATATAAAATAGGAATTGCAGGAATAAAAATAACCAAAGATAATGCTATTCTTTCTATTAATTACTAAAATATTTTAGATACAACAATTCACATGATTTCAACAAATTTAAAAAACAGAGCCAAAGCCAATTAAAGCACGAACCTTAGCCTCGTTCTCGTCATCTGACAACGAATTGAGCTCATTGGCGAACCCATTCATCGGTTACGTAGCGTAACAACCGCTCCTAACGTTCCAAAACCCTATTTGAAATAACTCAATTACAATTTCTCTTTTCTTTTTAATTTAAAACTTTTAAAATTCAACTAAAATTTACAGTTCACCAAACAACGATGAACACCGCTTAAATGCAATGAGCAAAATTACGCGACAATTATTTGGGAACACCATCACAATAGGACAACCCAAAACAAGCAACATTCATCCCCAAACAATCATTCCCTGTAAGACCCAATTTAACTGAGGGAAATTGAAATTTGTACATTATTTCAGAAAAGGAAAAAAGGTGTAAGACAGTATTTGCAGAATCGTATGACAAAACTAAAAAAGGACTTGAAATAAAACCAGAAAAAAAAAGAACTGGCCAATTGTTTGAACTGCAGTTGTTTCAAGACACATACACACACACACGCACACACACACACATACACCCACTCACACACACCACCACACACACACACACACACATACACACACGCATAGATAAATGCATTAATTACATACTGTCGTAAGAATACTTATACAATAATTACATGTCGTCGTAAGAATGCTCACACAATAAGTATATATTGTTATAAAAATGCTCATACAATATATTGTTATAAAAATGTTCATACAATAAGTATATATTGTTATAAAAATGCTCATACAATAAGTATATATTGTTGTAAAAATGCTCATACAATAAGTATATATTGTTACAGAAATGTTCATACAATAAGTATATATTGTTATAAGTTTATATATGCTTATACGATAATTACATATTGTTACAAGGATGTTCGCCTAATAATTATATCATCTTACGAATATTTATAAGTAATAAGGATATATGGACATAGTTAACATTTAATTAAACAATCTTTAAGCATTATAAGCAGTTTGATTCTATTAATATTATAATGAATTAAATGAAGCTTAGATATACTAGTGATAAGGGAATTAAATTATTGTTGATAATGAGATCTAATTAGAGCAATTATGTATAATAATTTCTTAATTGATTAAGAAAATTGTTTAATTGTGAAGAATAATTCTAATGTTTGTTAATAAAAAATGAAAAACAAATGCATGATTTATAAAGAAATTGAATAAAAATTCAAAAATGTTTATTTAAGAGATTGATTACTTTTACAAAAATGTTTGAGAATCTTTTGTACTTTCACATTTTTGAAACAATTAGATCAAAATTAAAGCCAATATTTCCAACATTTTCATCCCTTACATTATTGGTTTTACTTTTCGCTTCGATGTCATCTGTCACAATAAAATCAAATTGTCATAACTCACATTACAATATAATTTCGAAATAATTTTTCTTTTCTTATATGATATGGTCTATTCATTCGTTTTTTTAACCCTGAAACTAATATACTAAATATTGTTGACATATAGGTTAAGTAGTAACCATCAGTAATGGTCAACATTTCATTAACTTTAATGCACTTCAGATATTCGATATTGGTGAAACTTATAATAAGTCGTTGTGATAATGCAAATTAACTATACTTGTTTATCATTTATCGAATGATTATGAGTGATTAAAATATTCAGAAGTATTATCAATTCCAAGATATTTTGATTGAATCATTTTGAAAAAATGGGTAATTTTTCGGTGACAATGATTTGTTTAGAGAAATGATATTTATGTGTCTTTTTCAAACATTAATGATTGATTATTGCAATGATATTATAAAAGCAATCTACCATCAAAGAATATCATATAAACACTCGGAATAACTTATGAGATAGTGTAATATGGGAAGGAATAATCATTATGATAACTTATCATTCTTAATAGCTTTATGAAAGAATCGTTGTAATAATTTCTTATTATCAATGCATTAAGAAAGAATTATTGTAATAAATTTCTATTATTAATAGCATAAAAAGGAATCATTGTAATAATGTAATAAGGGTGATAGATAATAAAAAGAAATCATTTTTTCTTTTTTTCTAATCTAAATTTATTAATTCAAATGTGGATGAAATGTGAAATTGAAATGAAATGAAATGAAACAAATTATGTATTTTAGCAGAATCCATTTTGTGGGTCGACAAATAATTAAGAAAGAAAAAATTAAAAAATTTTGATTTCCAATTTATTAAAATTTAAATTAATGAAAAATACAGTAATATAATTTAGAAAATGTAAGGTTAAAAGAGCATACAAAAACAGAGTTCAACAAAAGAACATGCTTATTAGTAAAGTTAACAAAAGAATAAACAATTAAAAATGGTTATTTTTTATTCGTTTTTTCTTTTTAAACAGTATAAAATAGTAGATTTCAAGCACTCTATCCACAATAATTTGCATAATTCAGGTAGATTAATTAATATTCGAATTATACATTTACATTTTAAATGCAAAATTTAAAGTAAACATAATAATAGTGAGTAAAATAACACTTCAAAATTCATCAAAATCAAAACTTCGTGGAAATATCAATCTATCGATTGAAAATGCATAAATTTTATTATCCTCTTCTAACTAATTAATTCATAATATTTGATATTTTGAGGGAAAAGAAAACTCTTAATTATATGATGTGCAGTATTATTCATTGAATAACATTCCATTTTAGCAATTTTTAATAATTCTTTAAATTTAAATAATAAAGCAAGTTTTTTGGAGGAATAATTTAAACAGAACAGGACTGTAAAATATTACTTAAAGAGGAGAAAAAAACTTTAGAAATTTATTTATATCAGTACAAAGAATTTTTCGAAAAAAATTTAATAGTTTCGATTTTAATTTAATTTTACCTTTTGATTCATATATTTTTCCACTTTCTTCTTCAAATCATAGCAATGATATCATTTAGAACTTACAAGTGAAATTTGATATTTTCTCTTATTCCTGCTAATTTCATAAACTTTTTTCTTTTACAATTTCAATCTAATAATCAAATTTATACTCGAAATGAATTTGATAGTTTGATTTTTTGAATGACCAGGGAAAGTTCTAAAAAAAATATTTATTATAGGAAATTCCAGAAAATATTTACTGTGAAAATTTACTGTTTTCCAAAATTTTCTATAATGGATGTCTTCCAGAATTTTCCACAGTAAATATTTTCTGGAATTTTCTTAATAAATATTTTCCCGGAATTTTCTGCAATAAGTATTTTCTAAAATTTCTTGAGCAAATATTTTCTGGAATTCTCCATAATGAATATTTTCCGGAATTATCCATAGTAAACATTTTCTGGAATTTTCCATAATAAATATTTTCCGGAATTTTCTATAACAAATATTTTCTGGAATTTTTGTGGTAAATATTTCCTTGGATTTTCTATAATAGATACTTTCTGGAATTTTTCATAATAAATATTTTCTGGTGTTTCCCGTAGCAGATATCTTCTGGAATTTTCCGTAGTAAATATTTTCTGGAATTTTCTATAATAAACATTTTCCGAAATTTTCCATAGAATATAATCTTAGCTCATTTTCGACATATTATTCATCCATTTTGGGCTTTCTTCCAAACAGTACACCTTCAGTCAAGTGAATCAATTTTTTAATTTCACTAGCTCTAAACGATGCTTCGAAGCTGCTTGAAAGATCTCGAAAATGCTTGCAAAACTTAAAATTCTTCTGACATCTTCTAAGTTCTTTCCTTATTAAATTTTACAATGAAAGCATTATTAACAAACGGTCATAATTATTTTGCTATTTGAGCAAATCCTTTGCGCTGTTCTCTTATTTCTTTTAATCTATACCATCTCTCAATTTACCATAATGCTTTTTTCGAATTTTATTTATTCCTTTAATCACAGTTCTGATTGTTTGTTTGCTGAATCTGCAAAATCAACCGTTACTCCCTTACTAACAATATTTTTATATCATTCATCTTCAAATCTTATCACTTTTTCTAATTTTCTTTAAAACATATTGTCCCCCATTGTCCCCCATTTTTTCCAGTTTATCAAACAACAAATTTGAAGAAATACACTAGATAATATAAGAGGGGAAAGAGAGGAGAGAGTAAAATGGATGACATTGATCTTTCTTCCGAAAATTTTATGACAGATTTTGTTAAACAATAGTAAGTAAAAAAAAGAAAAAGAAAAAGGTAAACACAGTGATATTTCTTTTAAAAGTAAGGTAGAAAAAAAAAGGAATAAATATTAATGAAGATCTTCGGAATGGATTCAATATAATGTAACATACCATTAGTATCTAGCAATATTACAGTTGCTAAAACTATTTACAGTATAGAGAAAGGTAAATTGCGGAAAATTATTTCCAGTTCTCATAAAGATTTATTGTCATGAATCATAAATTTAATAAATTCTCATAAATTATTCTCGTAAATTTAATTCTCATAAATTTCCCATAAATTCTCATAAAAAATTTAAATTTTTAAAAACTAATGATAAAAAAATCAAACTTGAAGCATGCATTTTTATATATTTTATTAACCCAAATTATTATACTATTTGATAATACGATTTTGAATTATAATACTCGATGATTCTAATTGCTAAAAGTTCCCAAAAATTTTCCATCAATATTTTCAGGAAATAGTTACCAATCTTAAAGCAAATTACATGTTATATATTAAAATATCTTTGAATACATTTGAATGCAAAGAAGTGTTTTTTTTGTTTGCTTTTTCAGGAAGCATTCGATTGATTGGTAGAAAATTGTGATCAAATGGATAATAACCCAAAGAAAAATTTACAAATCAATTAATCAATGCAATTGAAAAATTGATAATGGGTCGAAAATTAATGAAAAAGGTATGCGAATTTTATAAACTTTAAATTCCTATCAGTCATAAAGCCGAAACATTAGTTACAGATTAAAATTGTGATTATACAGCATTCATGCGAGTATAATTACGGCAAAAGTGGTATTAAGGTTACGGTATTGCGATGTTATGGTCATGGTATTATGCTTAACAGTATTATGCTTGCGATATTGTGGTCACGGTGTTATGATAATAATATTATACTTGATTAATTATTGGAAGTTAATATGATGATTACTTTTACACCACGTTATCAATGAAAAACAGAGGGAATCATGGTGATAATTTTCAATTACTAATGGTATAGGAAGGAATAATCATGATAACTTTCAACTATCAGATATCCAAAAGAGTTTTTTAATAGATTTCATATTTTCATAATTCTGATCCTCAAAAGATTTGTAAGAAAAAAAAAAGAAATCAAAGGAAGCTTATTCATCGCATTTGCTTATAATTTATATGGAATAAATGATAATTTTTTAAGGATGAAGTTTAATAAAACGTTTTGATCGTTTTGATCCACGTGTTCTGAACTTCATTTCTAATAAAGCTTTTAATTTAATATTAATTTTACCACATCTAAAACGGAACACGAAAATCATTAGATTTGTTGGGATAGGAAAATACTTCCACTGCAGATCAACAACGTTTTTTTCAGTTATTTTGGTTTACACATATTTCAGATTTTATCGAGCAAACATTAATGCCAGTTTTAGTGTCTATAATTCCATCTGCTGTTTGCTATAGTGCTTGAATTTGTGTTTGCACAGCAGCAAATGGTAAATAATAGTCACCCTATGATAAATTAATAGTTGAAAAGTTTGATGTTCATATCATCAATGATATGATAATGATGACTATGAATGAATTTTTGAACACAGTCTTTGTGAATTCTGGAAATCTTAATTTTCAAAAAATGACACTCAACATAGAATTCTGGATGAAAGGATAAAATTACCCACTCGAGCTAAATAAGCTGCGGAAAATTTTGAATTCTGAAAATCTTAATAAACAGTTGTGTTTTAGGTTTTTCATAATCAAATTCAAATTTGAATTTAGCATTCAATCTTCTTTTTGCTATATGCCGAACTAATGAAGAAGAATGTTAATGAATGCGAAAAATATTTGTGTTAAAAGACTTGTGAAACAACCAAAAAAAAAATGAGAAATAGCTGGTAAACGGGACGGAGCTAATCTTATTTTAGGAAAGAGAATTTGAGGTAAATTTAACCTTTACAAATTTTCTTCCACTATAATAAATTATTGAGTATTAATGAGGTAACAGTAAATCGAAATAAATAGTGTATAGAAGGCTAAAAAAGATTAACAAGCCGTGTAATAATCCTTGATGGAAATATGAAGTAATAAATTAGTTCGTATATTTAGTCTGTAATTAGTTTAATTCCCGCATGAAGTTTGACGAAATAATAATAATTTCCTTTATTTCATGCAACGATATTGAACAATATAAAATCATTTAAAATTAAATAACTACAGTATTACTACATATTTTAGAAATTAATTTATTCATTTCCTTCTTTGGTAAACATTCTTGTTTAATGTCATCAGGTAGGAAAATTTTTGAACGCTTCAGGAATACATTCAATGGGCAGAAATCACTATCCGATGGACAACCTTTTGTAAAACGTGTTATTGCACGATACGGATAATGGAATGCTTCATGAAAGAGTATCTGTAATAAGAGTTAAGTTTAAAATTTCAGATTATAATTTCGACAAATTGATATTTCATGCTATAACTCCTTGCATGTTTGCTTAAAACAGGGTTAGAATTAATCAAACTTCTGAATAAGTTAATTATAGAGAAATCTTATCAATATTTTAACTAAATTAAAATATGTTTAGCAGCGCAAAAAGTACGAAACAAAAAAGTTGTTGTAGGAATTAATAGTGAAGCGATATCAGTAATTTTGCAATAGAGCTGTTGTATAAATATGCTAACAATAAAAAAAAAAAAAAAAAAAAGCAATTATAAAATTGTTGAAATAATATGCGAAAATAATTCTAAAAATTTAAATAAAAGAGAAATAACTTAGGAGAGAGATACCTTTACTGCGAATCCTATATCGGATTTTTTCCACAATTCTACTGCAACAGAAGCGGTATATTGCGGTAAACCTTTCTTTAGAATTTTTTCATCAGCAAGTGTAGCTAATAAAGCGGCAATTGTTGTATCGTGCTGTTACATACATTTTAAAAAGAATGGTAATAGATGAAAAAGAATTCGAATGATAGTAAAGTAATTTTAAGAATGTGACAATTTGGTTATGACAACTTTTCCTTCCTATCATCTATGTTATTAATATGCATTGGAAGTTGACTGAATAATTTCATGCTATTTAGAAAATTTCTCTATTCTTAACTGTAAAATTTCAGGATATTATTTTGGAAATTCTCCGGAAAATTATTCATAATATAACATAAATAAAATACGTACAGCTGAAAGAGCAAAATATTTACGCTGTTGAATCCATGAACAGCTTGAATTTTCCGGATTTGATAAGCACTCCTTCTTCTGGCTTATATTTTCCAAAAAAAGTTTCAATAAACTACCTAAAATAGCATCTTATAAGCAAATATTTCAGAAGGCATCAAATGATTTTTGTTAGCAAATAATAAATAATGTTTGGCACTAATTGTTCAATGAAATATTTTTATTAAATATTTTTCTTTATTTCTTTATCATTTTTATCAATATCTTTTTTATTTTTATCATTGCTCAATTAAATATTTTTTTTTATCAGAACCATAATTTAATTTCATACACTCATACCCTGCATGTCTTTACACTAACTGTTCATTGCTATATTTCTAATTAATTTATGAATAAGTTACTTTCTTAGTAATGATCACTCCTTTCATTTGTTACTGCAGACAATGTCATTGTGAACTGCTAGTAATGAAGTATTAAAATGCAAAATAAGGCTTAGTCCGGAAACGATTTTATTTTTATTGCGACTTAAATCAATATTTTGTTCAAAGTTTTAGGATTATTAAATTAAAATTTTTCAATTCAACTTAATGGTGAGCTTGAAAACTGCACAAAATTTGATTGCTAAAAATGCAATAAAATTATTGACAATCTTCAGCGTAGCTTATTATTAATTCAAATATTCAAATTATAGATGACTTCACCCCAAATATTCAAATTATAGATGACTTCACTTCAAATATTCAAACTATAGATGACTTCACTTCAAATATTCAAATTATAGATGACTTCACTTCAAATATTCAAATTATAGATGACTTCACCTCAAATATGAACATACGTAAATGTATTAAAGAAATCCAAAATAAGAACGTTGATAATAACAATAATTTTACAACTTATCTATATAGCTAGATTTCAGGCTTAGAATTCATGAAAATTTAGAAAAATATCAACAACGTCTTACCACCCCTAAGTTTAATCAATTCCGGTAGATATGGTACCGAAATACCATATAAAAATTCATTGGCAATTATCGATAAATTACGCAGTTTATTTGAAACATCATTGGTGATCCAAGATGGTTGTGACATATTATGCAACGTCTGCAATAAAATTCATTAACTTTTAAAATCCTTACAACATTCCATTTATTTATATTACACCTTTCACAATCATACCTTGAATATTTTTAAATTAATTAAGTTCAATTGCATATCATCTTTTAACAGATATACAAAATTATAATTTAATAATAGCAAATACTTCGTGATTTACAGATATTAATAATCATCAAACATAATAAATACATTTTATGAAAAGAATTCAAAATTAAAAAAAAAAAAAAGACGTTAAACCTCAATATAATGAATGTCATTAATGGTATGTATATTGTCCAAATTCACATTCATACCACTTTTTTCGCTTACATAATTAAAAAATTCCTAAAAACAAGATGAATAATAGGCGATATTAAACATTAAACAAGAAAGAGTTGTAGTATTACAAAAAAGTTTGATAAGTATAAATTCATTTCATTTTTATATCTTTTGCTTATTTATGTACACAAAGTTTGTAATATTTATTAATTAAAATAATTTAGTAAATGAGTGACATAATAATAAATTGCCATTGCCAAATTAGGCAACATTTTTTTTTCCCACCAATTTTTTAATAATTTTATCGCGAAGTTTTGACTTTTGATCAATACTATTTTAGAGCTTTATGCAAATTTTTGTTCGTCAATTTGTTTGGATAAAAGAACAAGAAATATTAAATTTGAATTAACAATAATTGAAATTCAACCTTTGCTTGATATTTTTTTCGCTTTTTTGCAAACTTTTAGGAATTTTTTCTTGAAGTTTGTTTTCGGAAAAGTAAAAAAAAACATATATATAATGAATTACTTTATTTTCATTAGCTACATTTCGATAATGCTTACTGCAACGAATAACAGCTGTTAATTGATCGGCACGAGGACATCGGCTAAAAACGTTCCCTACCTTAAAAATTATTTTCATAAATTTTTAAAAATTACATAAATTTCACATTAAAGAATTATTTATCCCTTTTTCCTTTATAATTTATACATCCAATATCGTGCAATTTAGAAATTTAACGCAAAGTCTCAAAATTTAAAATCGAACCATTTTCAAAGGAAATGAAAATTTGTTTTTTTTTCAAAATGAAATTGTTATGTCAGTTTAAAAACGACAAAAGAAATCACATATCTCGCGTGATAGATTTAAAATTATCTTAAAATAGCAAAAATAGAAATTGAAAAATTTTTTTCAAATTTTAATAATTACAAAATCTTCCTGATTTTCGACAGTATGAATAGGAATTGGTGTCCAATGAGATGGCCATTGCTTAAATTTTGGGTAATCCTTTCCAGCTTCTCCTATAGGATACATGCCAGCCAAATTAGCCATTGCACTAATTAATGTTCGATTTACATCGGTACTTCTGATGTACAACTATAAAGGCTTCATAATTCCGCTAGTAAAATGGCAGATGTTAATCAATTGATTTATAAGAAATGATTTATCTGAATTAAAATTAAAAAAAGAAAAGAATTCGGTGCATTTCAATTTTGACTTTTTAATGATTATAAAATTAAATGTAATTAACTTTTCTAATTTAAAAACAATATTCACTTATTACTGAATTACTTTATGAATTTCTATTTTTATTATTAAAACTTGTAAATTATTCTAATTCAATCAATTCACCTTTGAATAAAACACCAGGAAATAGTTTTAATCAAAACTTATTTGATAAAACAAACTTCTTTGGGTTTATAATTATATGATAAGAAATGATAATCTCTTTCAATGTATCGTTGTCGAATAAGATGTCCAAGGACGAATTGCTGCTTCATTCCAAGCTAAATTTCAATTATATTTACTAATTAACCCTAATAATATTCTGATTTTAAGATTAGAAAAGAAAAAAAATTTGAGAAAAATTGTTTGATATATTCTTTAACCTCTGTGAGTTCACCCCAACCGTATGGCCATGCTTTTTCCTGATGAATGTCGGTTGGATATGCAAATGTCGGAGCACGGTCACCATGTCGCCAAACCTGAAAATTCTAAGAAGGGAATTGAACGAGTAAAAATTTGGCAGAAAAATACAAACTAATAGATATTGGATATACAACTAATAACTAGCTCAGGCTAATATGTGAGGTAAACTAAGCTAATCACTTATCAATACCAAATATAATAATTAGTGTTATTAAGATTTCACAAATTATTGCTGCACAAATTGATAGTATAATATCTATAGGCTGAGAATTTACTCTTTAACTAAATTCTTAGTCTTATGCAATTTTCCTGATGGATGAAACAATTTAAGAATGAATTTCCAAGAAGTGCAATATGTTTGATTTTATAAAATATTTTAATTTAATTAACAACGATAATTAATTAAATGAATTGAAATAAAACATACAATTTGGATGAAAATTAATTCATCTGTCGCAATTGTTATTCCAATTGAAATAAGCGATAATATATGAAGTATTATCATTCCGTAAGCTCCGAAATGCGTCAGTTTTTATTTGTTGAGGCAAAAAAAAAAAAAATACAGAATGATTTTTCAAAATTCATAAAAGCAAGCAAAAGATTTTTATCTTTATTTTTCTTTCCAAAAGATTTTTACCTTTATTTTTTCTTCCCAACCAATAAGTAATTAAGTCAAATTTACCTAAACCGATATATTCAGTAAATCTAAATAAGGATAAAATCAAAGTAAATGTTCAATTTAAGGATAAATTAAATTCATCACCAAAATATTAATTATCCAATCCATTAATGAGGGATGAGACTAAGATTTGTTTCTGATAAAATGCAATTTCTATGGTAATAACTCTTTAATGAGATGGGAAAAACTTTATTCTAGAATAATTTTGTGATTTTCCTTAAAATTTGAATTATTTTAAAGTATACAACAAGAATATACCTGTAAGCCGTTCGATTAAAAGCCGCTTTTTTGTGTGACAAATAAAATATTACACTGAAAAGATCAACGATCAGCTAGAGCATCCGTTATCTTATCAGTTGGAAGTAGAAGCAAATATCAGCACTGATATCCTATGTTTCTATCATCGACGAAAGTACATTTAATTATCACCTTTTAACGAATTGATTTTTGTTCTTCTGAATTATTGATAACTATCAATTGATAACTATCAAGCTGCAATCATTTGTGATTTTTTTTTCCTTTATGATTTAATACAAGATTTTGCCAGGTTGAAAAATTGATGATTAATTAATTTTGAATTTTGATTCAGCAGAAGCAAAAAATTCAATTTTATAAAATGTCACCAACGTACATATCATTTGATCAAATGATCAAAATCAGATCAGACGGCCACATCATAATCATGATCAGATCAGATCAGATTTGATCAGATCGGATGATCAGATGATCTCGTACTTTAATTTATCAAATAAATACTGAACAAAAACAAAAAAAG
>NW_018108231.1:0-1436 GCF_000183805.2 Loa loa | reverse complement strand
AATTTTGATTCAGCAAGAAGACAAAAATTCAATTTTTATAAAATGTCACCAACGTACATATCATTTGATCAAATGATCAAAATCAGATCAGACGGCCACATCATAATCATGATCAGATCAGATCAGATTTGATCAGATCGGATGATCAGATGATCTCGTACTTTAATTTATCAAATAAATACTGACAAAAACAAAAAAAAAAGAAGTATTTATCCAAAAGAAGTGAACGGAGCAGGTTGCTAGGCAAGATTTTTTAATAATTATGTTCGGCATTATATTGAACTTCACCATCGATGGAAATGACAACCAAGGAACAGTCAAGAATGTTATCACTTAAACTTATGAATTTATCAACTGTAACCTTATCAGGTCACATCCTTTGAATTATCAGAAGTTAACCATATGCGAATTGCTACAGTGATACTAATTCCTTTGGGATGCAAGTTTTCATGGCGGTACTTAATGACGAGAGGTTGCTCTCGGAAGTTGCTGCTGGCTTTTTTCCAAAATTTCGTCAATGTTTTGCAATCCTTTTGGTGAAGTCGTGCCATCACGTCAGTTTTATTCCTAAACGTGCTCCTCACCATCAACTTTTTCAATATCTTCTTCCCGTACGTCAAAATTCTACGTTATATACGTGAAAATTTTACCTCGCACGTAGGCACTTTATTCCTTATCATTTCAAGAATTCGTTCAATTTCAGATTTGAAATTCATAAGTTAACTGAAATTCTTCCTCGCTTTCACCCGAACATGTCTAAAACATTCTTTCAATATAGATTATTTGCTGTTTACTAAATTTTTGAGTGTCATACTGTTTGTATACTGTGAATTACTAAAATATGCTTACAGGACATTTAGTCGAGACGGTTCCCATGCTTGATATGATGATGGACAGCATTTACTAACTAGGATATCTTATCATATCAAAGAAATATGTTTCTGCCGGTAATTATTACGACTTAATTTTTCCAACAAAATTATTACGACTTAATTTTTCCAACAAATTAATAACGATATGATTGCGACATTACATCCTCCATTACCGTAAGCTGTTCCTGATGTATTGGATCAACTGATCCGTTTACTTTACTCATTCTCTTTCTTTAATCACGAAAGATCCATCGCTTGATGTTCTGCGTGAAGTTTTATTTCGCACATGCACCAAAATTTTGTTTTCCACAGTAGCGTAAATTTTGTTTGGCCACTATGCCATTTGCATCCTTTTGTGAGAGTGAAGATTCGATGATATATATGGTAGGTGGCAAAAACAAACAAAAAATGGAAAGGAAAAGATGATTGAGGAGGGAAGGCGATGGATTTAATTGTTAATTATTGCTTCATCGCTATTATTATAATTACTATTACTATTGCTTATTATTATTATTACTATTATTATTATTATTATTATTATTATTATTATTATTATTATTATTA
>NW_018108230.1:318343-325028 GCF_000183805.2 Loa loa | reverse complement strand
ATTTCAGCTTTTTACAGTATCACTAGTGAGTTGATAAAATTAATTTATTGTAGTACTATAATCCCTCATATTTGAATTCATCTTTTCTATAAAACAGAGGAAGTTAAAGTCAATATGGAAATTGTTATTTAACCCATGAAAAATGGTTGTCAAAGGTCTTCTAAGGGAGTGGTATTGGAATTAACGATATGGAACACTTCGAATGACGGATAAACGATTTTTGGGAAGACTTAATCCGATGATGGCATCACTTTCATCCTTTCAAATGCTGCTTTTTCCAGTTGCTCTCGCTGACTTGGGTGTGAAATTCTTATTAGTTCATATGCCCGCTGTCGCATATTTTTGCCCCACAATTGAGCTATACCGTATTCAGTAACCACATAATGTACATGGGCTCGTGATGTCACCACTCCCGCTCCCTGTAAATTATTATATGACAACCTAAAATCTATTGAACTCAGTTCAATTACACATAAAAAAATAGGTGATTCTTTACCTTACTGAGATAAGGAACAATTTTCGATTCGCCTTTTTTTGTTAAAGACGGAAGAGCAATAATGGGCTTTCCAAGACCATCGATACTAAGCGCTGCGCCACGAATGAAGTCTACTTGTCCACCAAAACCGGAAAGAAATCGGGAACCCACAGAATCAGAAACAACTGTAAATTAAGTAGATGATTTGCTTATAAGAGTTGTTGGCAAACAGAAAGTATAAGCTTGCTGATTGATTTCTTGGGATTGCACTCATTTAAATAGGGCCTCCCATTTAGTTTAACTCAGTACAACGAAAAAATTCTTTCAGGGCTCTGAATATATCTTAAACTTGTTTTCCATAAATTAATAAAAAGAGTCATAATCAGATGAAATAATTAAAAGAAAACCTTGGCCAGTAAGATCAATTTCTACTGCTGAGTTTATTGCAGTCATTTTTGGCATCGTTTTCACAATCGATGGATCATTTACCCAAGCAACGTCACCAAAAAATACGAAAGGGTTGTCATGCAAGAAGGAATACAGTTTTTTGGAGCCGTAAACAAACGAAACCACCATCTGGAATGTTTGCTAATATTTAATTTACAAACAATAAACTGATGAACTGAAGAAGGATGACTGAAAAAACCAATAATCGCCACTTAAAAAAGAATGATTTTCAGCCCAATCGAATAGAAGAAAGAATAACTTTTCCTGGATGAAGAGTTTTTTTAGCATTAGTTATAGCATTGCATTGGACAAGTTTCAAAATACCATCTGAGAACATTTCTGTATGTATTCCGAGATTTTTATGGTTGCTCAACGCATTCAAAGCAGCATCTGGTACAGCTCCGATTCCTGAAGCAATTTTCTCGAACATATCAGATCTACTTATCCTCTCAACTTAACAATATTAATTTGTCAAATAACAACAAACATACGTTATTATAAAGTGATGGCTGGATGATGGCGAGAAAGATGAAGAGAAGTAATCGTTTTGACAATACCAAAAAGACTAGCACACATGTTAGGAAATTAAAACAGTTACGCTTGGTACTTCAGCAATACCGACAACAATGTTTTGAACATTTCAGTCATAAATTCCAAAATTTATTAGATTTCTATAGCTAATAAAGATAGGAAAATAATATAATACAATATAAAATAAATATAATAGAAACTCAAATATTGCGAAGATAAAAAAGGACAGTTTCTTTTAAAATAATGCATCAGAAGCTATAATTTGTCAAATAATATTATATTATTAGATATGAAAAGTGAATGTTGTTTATGGCGTAAGTGTAAAGAATTAATACATGAATTGAGGAAAAGCAACGGACCCATTTGAAGTGTGGCACCATTAGCAACTAGCTCATTCGCAATTAGTTCACCAATTTTTTTTCCACTTCTGATGTCTCTGCATTAAATTTACGTTCATGAAGAGAGAAGTCATTTACAACCATAAAGTCGATGTGACTTTCATGGATTACTGTATCACCGAAAGTGCGTGGCATGTTCTTGTTACAAATTGCTGAAAATAAACATTTCTGTAGTGCTATTATTTCTTGAAATTAGTTAGAAAGTAAGTGGAAAAAGCCAGAATCACTGTGGAAATATACTGCAAACGAAATAGATGAGGATATTAAGTACAAGACAAACCTATGACGTAATCTGCTAAAGTTACTGCAGCACGAGTAGAGTCAGCACCAGTTCCGAGTGTACAAAAACCATTAGAATCAGGTGGTGAAACCTGAAAAAAACTGCCAATTCGAAATTAGACTCAATCCAATAAAGCCTTATCATAGGTTAATTGCTCACAAAAAGACTTCATGCACAATAAATTGTCCGGAACGACACATGAAAAACATTACGTAATAAATTCTCACTTTAACGCAATATCTTTCTCTAAACTAACCGTAATTAACGCGGCGTTTAGATGAATCATTCCTGATCGGAACAACAATGGAATTTCGTGAAGAAAAATTGAATTAAAATCAGCTGTTCCTGAAATTATTTTAGTTAAAGGAATGTAATGCAAATTTTTAGTGAACTGGACCAATCAAAGGTGAGAAAACTTACCATCATTAACAGCACCCCTCAAGTTGTGTCCAGTGAATAAAGAATTCGAACGGATACGATCTAAAACGGAACACGAATCTCAAAGTACAAAAGTGATAATGACAAATATGATATTTTTAAAAGGCATATTAATGTACTATGATCAAACAAACTATGATCAAACAAACATACTTGAAAGAGATATTGAAAAGCACGTAATAAAAATACTCCAACCAATATAAGAAAAGTGAGAGAAAATACTAACCTTTAACATCAGCAGCTAACCATGGAGTATGACCTTCCAGATGCATATGATGTAAAGTTATTTTTTTGAAATTATTTGCTTTGACATGCTCACAAAGACCCTCCAGAAGTGGGGTTGGTGTCGCTGCAATGCCATGCACAAATATGTGCGACCCTAAAAGATATATACCATCTTGACTTGAAATGATGCCACTTTTTTTTCCATTTCTAGCTTAACGTCATGATTGTAACAACCGATATCATTGCTTAACATTGCCATGTATATTACATTACCATCGAAACTGTCAACTGTCGCCCAACAAAGTATGACATCTTCCGGGTAACAAAGCTAATTTCAACAAATTGCGAAATAGGTCCCAAGCGACAAAAGAACTTCTTAATCATATTTAAAGCGTAAAAGAAACAGTAAAAAGCCACTGCTAGTAACAGAACTTATATAAGTACTTGGAAGTTATTTTAAGATCAGAATATCATCGAAGTGTACACCTTGTAACTGTAATTTACGGCTGTACAAATGTAATTTACGGCTGTACATCTCAAAATTCGCCACCTTAAAATGTGTTAATCCTAATTGGGTAACATGCTTTCGATCATTTTCGCCACAGCCGTAAGTTACATTGGGAAAACTGAAGAACAGAAAAATAAAAATTTTTCAGCAATAGGAATATCAAAGTCACCGCTTTTAATGATGGAAACAGCATCCTTGCACTCCTTCACATATTTTGGTTTCTTGTCTGCGATCGGATAAGTCACCTCACGTCCTTCCACACCGCCACGTGTCGATCGAGGTGTCACAGCAGAGATTGAAAATGTGCGTCGAAATGCCACAGGAATAAAGCGATTGAGATAGTTCATATTAGGCAACATTTTATTAGTATCAACCGCACCGGTTAACTAATTCAATTTACTTGAATTAACTTCCAAGAATATGCGTATTTATAAAGACTTAAAGGAAATAAGTATTGTGTGGAACAGTCTTATCGATCGTAGCTGTGTACACTTCTCCCTAAAATGGACTTGCAAATATTTGGCCAATTAATTCTGCAGTTTTTTTTCTGAAGGAAGAAACAACATTACGAGAGATGAAACAAATACAGAAAAAAAGTTCAAACGTGTATTAGTGAATGTGCACATAGGAGTGACTTGGTTAAATTTCGTACATAGCCGGGAAAAATCAACGATCAAGTCGGCGGCGGCAACTGCCAGCGGAAATTTTTTGACGATTGGCACGGGCAAACTTTTATTTTTATTGGTTCACGAAGGACTTGAACATTACGAATACAGTCGATCACTAGGTTTATGCTCTTGTTGCCACTTGTAGGAAAAATTTGGTTGAGGTTGTAGTTCAGCAGGATTTGATGTGCTGCAGACAAAAGCAGTGAGTTGAACCGGATCGAAATTGTTGATCGAGTAATTTGAGTGAATCGATCAAAGCTGCCCAGTGAGCGATTCTAACTCTTCATAGAGTCGGGTTGTTTATATCATTTTAGACATTGATCTATCAGATTGAAGATCTCTACAATCTCAAACGCTACACATGAGCTTGATCACTAGATCGGCAAATGAAAGCTGAATAAATATTTTAGGCATCGAACATTTATTTTATTTTTTCGTGTAATGAATTATTTGTATCAGAAATATTCTAAATAAAGCAGTCCTTGTGCTAAAAATTTCTATGTTATAAATTTGGTTCAATTATTCCGAGATTTCTATATTACTCTGATTACTTCGACATGTTTCTATAAAATATGAGACAGCTGGGAAAAAGGTCGATATTTTAATTTCAGTAGTTAAAAAACGGGAAGATTGAAGGATGACTCGCTTTTTGCTTTTTGTGTTATGCTTCCTTCCATTGGAGAGATTGCGTCGCAAGCATGTAGTTCCATACCAAAAAGCCACAAAAAGGGAAAACACTAGGAGAAGTGTTTTCCTATAAACGTGTTGATGACACCCTCGCAATGCGTTATTACATCTCATAAGAGCTATAGTGGCAGTCTAATGTAAAAACTGATAAGCAAAGACAAAGTCATTATCGTTTTTGATAACGATATGGACAACATTTCAAATCTGACAGGAAGAGCACAACAACAGCAAAATGCATGTATTCTATACGTGAACATCACATCTTCTTATGTTCTCCTCTTTTAAAGGAATAACTTCGAGTATTCATAGTAAAATCAATGATGTGACAGGACGAAAATCTGTCGTGTCATAAACATAAGCAAGTGGTCAACGCAATAACAGAATCGCTGACGGTTAATGAAAGCGAAACAGAAACAAATAGCAAGAGACTAGTACCACGCCTGTCAGGAAATTAGGGAAAATTTATAACACGTTGAAACAATCGAAGTGTATATATCACAAATTTGTATCAAAAATATTGTTTTATTTGATCATTTTTCCGATAAATGATTCATTGCACATTTTTTTTCGTTTTCGTCTTTCATTTTTTTCTCATCTTTTTTCCCATTTTCCTCTAAAATTAGATTTCCAACGCATCAAGTGATTAATCGTCATTTATCCAGTTCCCCTAACACTATGATAAAGGATTGCCACCTTGACAACCATGTTACTTGTAATCTTTGATCTTTAGTGAGCATCTGTATGTATTGATGCGCATTGATGAGTAAAAGTATCTAATTTGATAATTGTGTTATCTCTAATTGGTACATGTCCAAATTTCCGTTAAACATCGCATTTCTTTGTCTGAAAAATAAATTTTTATGTAATGTATCAGTTTTGTAAACCGTATCCACAATAGAAAGAGATTTCAAATCAGTTTTTTGCATAAGCTCCGACGATTGATGGTCTCCTCGTTCCCAGTTCCAATTTATCTTCAATTATCTCCAGTTTAACAAACAGATCTCTCCCTCCTTTTTCTACCAGTAAGGAACTCATCCATAACCGTTTTTGTATTCCCTGTGTTCGCTAATAAACTGTTACTGTCATCAATAAATCCTTAGCAACCACCTTGCGTCGCGTCAGACAAAATAAACTTCAACGTAAGTCCCTTCCAAACCAGGTAATATTTTTCACAACACTTGAATGTTGGAAAGAGAATCTTAAGGAATGCGAGGTCAAAGAAGGAAGTGAGTGAGGAAGCGGAACGAGTAGTGGGCCATCCACCATGCATCTTTTGCTAATCTTCACCATGATATCAATAAGGCATCACAGGAATCGTTACGATTGCGTTCCGCTTTTCCCTTCTAATAGCTCACCATTTCTTATGTTGTTTTTGCTCAAAATTTAACATTTCGTTTGTTTCCATGTCGATAGAAATTCCTAACAGATAGATCCAGCCTTTAGTTTTTGAAAATGTCGATAATTTATACATTTGTAGAGAAATGTCAGCTAATAACTGGAAAACTCTTAACTCACTTCGTTTCACAAATCTATGCTGATTGTTATACTTTTCTCTGCAACTCCCTGAATTGTCAGGAATCAACGATGGCAAAATTATTTTTAGTCTATTTCATTTCGACTTTTTTAGGTTCAGTTTTACTTTAAAATCACAAAATACGGTTTAAGCGACGAGGAGAGGAAGTAAAGATTATAAAGATTATATCAAGCGAATCAGGAGAAAGTGCGGACCTCTTCAATCATAATTAAGCCTTAAAAGTGAAATGATAACGATTACGAAAAAGATGACACACTTTGGACTGCTGTTTATCTAATATATTTCAGCTTTTACAGTATCACTAGTGAGTTGATAAAATTAATTTATTGTAGTACTATAATCCCTCATATTTGAATTCATCTTTTCTATAAAACAGAGGAAGTTAAAGTCAATATGGAAATTGTTATTTAACCCATGAAAAATGGTTTCAAAGGTCTTCTAAGGGAGTGGTATTGGAATTAACGATATGGAACACTTCGAATGACGGATAAACG
>NW_018108230.1:312871-318323 GCF_000183805.2 Loa loa | reverse complement strand
AGGAGAAAGTGCGGACCTCTTCAATCATAATTAAGCCTTAAAAGTGAAATGATAACGATTACGAAAAAGATGACACACTTTGGACTGCTGTTTATCTAATATATTTCAGCTTTTACAGTATCACTAGTGAGTTGATAAAATTAATTTATTGTAGTACTATAATCCCTCATATTTGAATTCATCTTTTCTATAAAACAGAGGAAGTTAAAGTCAATATGGAAATTGTTATTTAACCCATGAAAAATGGTTGTCAAAGGTCTTCTAAGGGAGTGGTATTGGAATTAACGATATGGAACACTTCGAATGACGGATAAACGATTTTTGGGAAGACTTAATCCGATGATGGCATCACTTTCATCCTTTCAAATGCTGCTTTTTCCAGTTGCTCTCGCTGACTTGGGTGTGAAATTCTTATTAGTTCATATGCCCGCTGTCGCATATTTTTTCCCCACAATTGAGCTATCCGTATTCAGTAACCACATAATGTACATGGGCTCGTGATGTCACCACCTCCGTTCCTGTTGAAGATTAAGTCAAGAGAAAAGTAAAATTGAATATTGGAATTGATTTATTAAAATGATGAGATAATGCTTACTTCATTAATATATGGCATGATCTTGCTTTGACCTCTCCTGGTTGTGGAAGTAATTGCAACTATAGGCTTCCCAAGCTCGTCATTTTCTTTTGTAGCTCCTCGGATAAAGTCCAGTTGAACCACTGAAGTACTTCTCGACATATTGTAATTGAAAACGAAGAAGTGAAGATTCATATCAGCAAATCCAAAAGAATTTTCATTGAAATTCATTCATTTTACTGACTGGAAAAGGTTAAAGATGCAATACAGGTGGACGGTAGCCCTTTATTCACTTTTGTCAAGACAGACCTGACTGACAATCGTCTTACCCTGGCCAGTTAAATCAATTTTAACAGCTGAATTGATGGCAATCATTTTTGGGATTAGTCGTATTGTTGTTGCCTTGTTTATCTAGGCTGCATCACCGGGCGGTACATCGGGATTACCGTCCACGAAATGATAAGATTTGCCAGATCTGTAAATAAATGAAGTCACAATTTGCCATTAAAAAAAAATCAGTGAACATGATAAATGTATAAATGATCACTGAAATGACAGAAGTGGTTGTAGCAAAACTAAATTTCCCAGGGAAATATGGTCTTT
Organism: Loa loa; assembly: GCF_000183805.2. Classification (NCBI taxonomy): domain Eukaryota; kingdom Metazoa; phylum Nematoda; class Chromadorea; order Rhabditida; family Onchocercidae; genus Loa; species Loa loa. The sequence goes on along the minus strand of NW_018108230.1, from coordinate 317,146 downwards.
TTCAAATTTATGATTGCATTACAGTCAATAAGTTTCAATACCCCGTCTAAGAGCATTTTGACATGAATCCCGAAATCTTCATGATTAACCAAGAGAGCTAATGCTGCATCCGGAATTCCTCCAATGCCTAAAATGACACCTTCATTTATGAATCAGTATTATTTTCATCTAAACTAATATATTTAGTCGGAAAGCCTGAATGAGAGAGATTACCTTACTCAGGCATATCCCGTTTGAAATTTATTACTCTTGCATTAGGACATTAGAATTCAGGTACAAAAAATTTAGGAGAATGTATATCGTTCCTTTTCATTTTCGTTTCATTCTTTTGCCTGTCTTCCCAATCTTCTCGTTGAATTTATTCCTTCGCTTTTGTCTGCTTAAGAAGTATCAGACTAACTTATATTTGTCCTAAGCTCGAACAACGTGATACCCAAAATTCAAGATAAGCTTGAATTTGATAAAGGTGAGCGAGAAATAAGACTAGGAGCAAAATTTCATTCTACAATATTTAGGCTTTATCGCGAAATTAACCAGTCTGTTATCAGCTATTGTCTACAGGGTCATTTGGAATGATTTCGCCGATTTTCTGTTCGAGTGATCTGGTTTCTCCGACTTGTCGTTTATGTAAAGGATGACCCATTTCAATCATGACATCAATATCACTGTGATGAATAATCGGCTCAGCAAATATACGAGGCATATTTTTGTTTGATATGCAGAAATTTAAGGAAAAAAAACTTTTTTTGTGTACTGAAATTTGCCGAAATTTAAAATTTTAGAATATACTACTCATCAGATTACGGAACAGCTAATTATCTGTGGGGGAAAGGTATATGATTCAGAAGATGACTTCAATTATACGATTAAAACTTCTCTTTCTTTGTACATCATTTCTTTTCTTAAAAGATGACGAAACACACCAATGGTATGATCCGCTTGAGTGAACGGGTAACATTCACATTTGTACCTTAGGTAAAATAGCAAGAATTATCTGGCGGAGATACCTGAAATAGAATTACGACCCTGAATCTATATGAGAAATAAAATTGCTAAAACTGGTAGAATATTAGACCGACTTCTCTTTTCATTTCAATAAAATAAGTAATGAGAATAGATTACGGTTATCAAAGCAACGTTAAGTTTAATTCCTCCACATCGGAAAAGCAAGGGTATTCATTTAGAGACATTGAATTGAAATCGGCTATACCTGAAAGTTTGGTTAGTTCCTTTATCTCATTTTCTCATCAGAAGAAATACTTCAAAAATTGAAAGTCTTGGATTCTCAAGGCATTCTAAAAGAAATGTTTTCGGGATTTAAGAAAGACTAATTAAAAGGTTTTCAACCGTTTACTTTGCAAAAAATAAAAAAATTCATTGCAAATAACATATAACATAAATTATTGTTTTCCATAAATACCATTTGCTAAAAACCGAAAAAAACTAATTTTATTAACTTGTTTTCTTAAATTTACATTAGTAAACAAAACATTTGATCGGATACGACTTATATAGTTTGTGCTCACTTTCATTTGTTAAAAAAGCTGATAGAAAATGCTTTTGTACAGAAAGAGGTGCTATTACCCTTAAAACCAGGTTGAGTCCATTTGGTTGGCACTTTCAAATACAAATGGTGTAATATCAGTTTTCTTCCATCATTGGCTTCTGCATAATCACACAGATCTTCCAATAGTAGCGTCAGTGTTTCAGTTATTCCATGGACGAATATATATTCACCTGAATCTTAGCACTACAATGAATTTGAAACTGCGTCGAAAAAGAATGGTACAAAAAAATTTTTCTCGGTAATAAGAATTTTGGCACAAATTCGATAGATTTACAATATAATCTCAATTATTTTGAAATATGATTTTAAAAAAAGAATAATAAACGAACCAGATTTGATTGCATCAAAAGCATTTTCAAATGTGCAGCAATTTTCTTTTTCTCAACATCTGCATTATATTTGTGCTTTTCCAATGAATCGGGTGCTTATCGTAACATAGGTTGCACTTGAACAAGAATTCTTGATGATATTATCGCAAATCATGATACCAGATTCATACCTCGGGTGAGATTCAATGCTGAAGGATAATCCTTGCAAAATGAGTTAAGTAAGATGTGACTGAGAAAGTTGAAGGAATGAAAGACACCTAATTGATTAATCATGGGTGGTCTTGCATACAGTAGCTTGATCAAGATTTCAATTCACTGCAATTTATTCCTGCTAAAATCGAGATCGAAATCAAATATGACTTTGGGGCTTTTTTTATACCATAGCTTTATAGACTGCATAATATAACGAAAGGAAAAAAAACGCGTAGTTCAGAATCCAACGGCATCCAACACTAGTACGTGTCAGCATTTCACTACTTCAAATAACTCAACTTATGTGTCCTTTTCATTATCTTTAGTAATATTTGAAAATTGAAAAAGAGAAACTGTTAAACAATTCGGAAAAAAAAGACATATGGGAGATGCTGCGTAGAAAGCGCAGTAAGCAAATGTCAGTGCTGATTCATTCAATTAGAATTCTGATGCACCTTTCAACAATCATATCAGCATCAGTGCTCAGCATCTATGCGTTATTTATTTATTAGTTTGCAACTTATCAACATCAGTGCCACAGCAGTCTTAAGGGTCTACATGAGTTGTATTTACAATTCAAACAGCCAACGAGAATAATTTTTGCCGCTGTAGCACAAGTGCAAGGAAAGGACGCACATCGAAGTAGTCAAGTAAGTAAGTATTGGTATTTATTAAATGAGCGATTCGGTCATTGAAATATTGCAAGAATTATTAAAAACTGCATGCTGCAGGCTATTATAGTGTCTCGATTCTAAAAGAAGGAGTTCAAATATATTGTGAGACAGCCCAACGAAATATTGATCGTTTTAACTGCTGAAGTAATACAAAATATTGTTCGTTCCAACTCTTAAAGTAACGTTCCACTATCTGTGCATTGCACTTAACTATACAATTTTTAAATAGCAGACAGGTCATCACGACCCATTAAAGGTGACCATCAGGGTTTGAACTAATATTCAGCTTCCCATCGATAATCTTCAGTTCTTTCCCGAGAAACCGATATTTCCTGGATTCTAATCTTTGAAGAGTGAGATCCAGAATTCCCTCCCTTTCTTTTCTCCTAATTGGATTATAACCCAACTTCCGAATATCTGGTAGCTTTAAAAAGTTTTTAGCTACATTTTATTGAAATTAAACATCATGATCAAATTCTAAACAAACTTTTTTAATCAATCCACCCCAGTCTTTTTCTACTCTCCAGATGTTTTCAAGAACAATTACTTTATAGCAATTAATAAATATAAAATTAGAGAATCCACATAAAATAAAGATTGAAAATTGGTTATCAAGGTAAACCAATATTGAAATACATGAAACGATGATTACTTCTGGTAATTATAAAAAATGGTTCATACATTCTTATATACAAAAACAGGAACTGCTTTGAAAATTAAACTTGTATTGATTTGAATTTTAGAAAATGCAAATTCATATGGAAGACCTCGATAAAATAATACTATCAAAATTTGAGGATTCCTGAAATTGAGAATAAATTCATTTAAACCAAAACAGCTAACTGCAAACAGAGAAAATTTTTCCATATCATATCACAATGTATAAATGTAAAACTCAAACCATCCTGGGAGGATGCAAACTAACAATTAAAAAAAGGTACATTAAATAGGAAAAAAAATCATGAATGTAAACATTTATACCATTCTGAAAAGGTAAGAGGTATCAATTAGGGCTGGTATTGTCGGGAAAGCTAATCTGAACTCATTTCTCAGCGATATAGATTTATTCAGGATGTAATATTGTTCCTGCACAAGATTGCTAGTTAACAACAAAAGGGGTGTAAAATATATATATGTATACATTACGGGGTGAATGGTAAGCAGTGATAATGAGTTATACAATAAGCAAGCAGTATGGTCAACTAACATTCTTTGTCGTTGCCTTCAATAATAATATGACTGTTGGTTAGTTGATAGGTCTTTGAATTGGGGATATGCAACAGGGAATGTATCTAGCGAATAGAAGAATATCGTAGTTTGCTGTCCAGTGGTGGCAGATATGCGATGTTGTTTGTGGTTCAGTCGTGGAAGATATGCGAAGAGGATGTATTGTCTGCTTAATTGTGAAAACTAAATTATTTCGGATTTTTTCCTTATATATATATATATATAAAGGAAAAAAATATATATATATATATATATATATATATATATATATATATATATATATATA
>NW_018108230.1:306498-312630 GCF_000183805.2 Loa loa | reverse complement strand
ACACTTTCTCTGATGTTAAGATATGCGTACATCCAGCAACTAATTTGTAAAGGCTTTATTCTATGTACAAATCCCAAATACAATTGTGAGAAAGCTGTACATTTGGTAAAACTATTTCTGTACAATTCCCTCTTTATGTAAAAAATACTAATCTTATATGCAAATTTCCTTGCAGCTAATTACTGTCAGATTTGTAAAGACTTATGTGGAGCTATTCTCATATTGTAATCCACACTCACATGTTCTCAATATAAATTAACTAGGATTTGATATTGGTACTCATTGTTCACTCAATAAACACTATATACGCATTCATCCCTGCAAATGAATTTCTACTACTTCATTTAAATCACCGATCCAGCTTGTTATCTTGTTCCGTTTACTACTTTATCCTCCCAATAATTCATTTCAATCTATTCCTCGGAATTAAAGTAACGATTGCATCTCATTTGCGTTAATTTCTACTTAGTTAATAGATACTATCTGTATTTCTGGTATTTTGTTACATCAAAAGGATTAGCAGATCTTCAACTTATCCATTGATAATTCAATCTTAGTAAAACAATTCTCTCAACTAAACGTGGGAAACAAGCTTTCTTTCAATAAAGGAAGCAAGAAAGTCGAGTTTTGTTTGTTACGAAAGAAAACCAAATTTTCCGCAGCAGCATCACTGTCAGGTATTCCGCATGTTTACGATAACCTTGCTGTTCCAGCTCTCTTGGAGGAAAGTAAGAATCGCTATAGCTCCTCATACAACATCAGTTTTGTGATGCAAACTTGTGGGTCTTTTCCAGTTGAAATGTAATTGTGAGTCGATTAAACATATGTGGATGAAGTAAAAGGCAAAATTTAATAACGGTGTCAACGCAATAGAGTTAGGATAGAGTTTGACTAATTGCTCTAATTCTAAATACTTGATATAGGCTTGAGGAGCGTCATAATGGTCACTGCAAGGTAAGTGGTTGTTGACCGATTTATTTGCTTTATGAATCATTAAAGGTTAACTTTTGTTGTATATATTGAGTTCTGATTAGAATGACAAGTGCCTGCAAATTGCAAACAAAACTTTGTCGTTTGCTGCCATTCAAAATAGAGAATATTTTTATGAAGTTTAAAATTTTTCCTTGTTTCCTCACAATTTGCAAAATCTCTGCAGATATAGAGGAAATGATCAAATTTCAAAGTATGCTAATCATAAAGAAACACATTAAGTTCTTGCTATTGAGTGATATCACGTGATACAGCTTCAAGGCAACATGATGTCATCATAAATACCGTTATTAAAGCGTCATTTTTAAATTAGTTTTCTAAAATGTAAGCTGAAACTTCAAGCTTGTAAAGACCTGCTAAAGCTTGTAAAAAAAAAAAAGCAAATACCAATGAAAATTAAGCACAAGTATCTTTACGAGTATGTTTAAGCAAGACTTTGGATATGAAACAATTCTAACAAAACCCATTTTAATTCGATCAAGCGATTTCCATTTCACCTTATGACGAGACGGACCACTAATCAAACAGTAATCATGATTGCGATAGCGATACATCACGCACCTCTTGTCGCCGAGGGGATAAGAAAATATTGCTTACGCAGTAAATCAACGGAATTATGTGCTCTATGAAACAAAGAGCAATATATTCGTGCGAAACGTAATGTCTTGATCAAATTCAGCAGTCGTATTTATTTCTGACCGAATCTTGAGCCATCATTTATCAGTGCTTCTGTTGATTTGGTCAGACCAAAAGAAAGAAAACATTTAATCCAAGGGAAATCAATGCATTTGAAAGAAACGAGAGTTAGGGGAAATTGAAGTAATCAATGGATTGAAAGTAATTTAAAAATGAGTTAACTGTGGACTTGTGATTACGAAATGATTTAGGGACAATTATTGAACCCATCAGAAAATGATGCTAAACTGATTGTACTAAAAGAGGGAATAATGAAAGACTACCCATATTTTTGTAGTATAATCTTATTTGACATTCCAAGCGAAATGTAAATGGCTGGTACCAGCTGGAATATTTGGAATCTGTGATATTTGTGCTGATTAGTTACTTCCATTCTTGCTAAGGGAGATCGAAAACCACTTAAGCTAGAAACCAAGGAATCCTCCGCGCCCCACAAGATTTTATCAACGTTAGGTGATGAAAATTGTCACCCTATCATTGCAATTATTAACCGTTAATTAATTTGATCAATCCATAGCAATAAACAATGCGTAAAATGCCTCGCCCAATCATGAAAAGAGAAAACTATTGGCCATTGATTACTGATTATTTATCGTCTTGCTTCCAACCAATGTGACAATCGAATCCTGCAAGAGTTTTGCTAGTTACTGGTTTGATTTGCATTTTAGACTGAAATTATCCCTATAAATAGTTTTATAACTGATAGATATCTTTCATAACTTTTTTCAACGGTTGCAATTTGTGATCTCAGCAACAGTACGAAATTTCCGGACGGCAGTGTTATTTATACCATTGGATATCACATCATACTGTATGGAATTTTACTGCCAAATTACAACTAATGAGATTATTGGTGTATTATGGAATTTGCCTATTGATACAAGAAAAAGTTTCAAATGAAATCAAATTAATTGAAATTAGTGGACATATTACGCAACAACCTAATCAACAAGTTAATTAGATAGAATAGGAGTGGCCTGGAGAAGTAATATGGAGAGGTGATATTGAGTTATGATATCAAGCCATATTAAAAATAGCGACACTTGTCTCCAACTCCCATCTATGTGAATATTTTGCTGTTATGCCATTGGCATTAGGCTCATAGTCTGGAGTGCCTAAATTTCATTTTTTGGAATAGTTTTACAATTCTGTCCTCTTCATGTACGGGGAAAAAGTGAGTGGATGATAAGCGGTCTACTTTATCTTCTTATTGAGTGAATAAGACTGTTGGGTGCATAGCACTTCAGTCGCTGTAGTATCTCTGTTTTCAATGAAAGGAAATGATGAGGAGGATTTCAGGTATATAAGAATCAGCTAGAAACGATGAGTGCTTCAAGTATAGCTAGAGACAATGAATGGTTCAAGTTGCCGAATTCACCCGAACTGATTCGAAATATCATTCAGATTAAATCTAAATTATTGAGAAACGCATTAGCAGAAGTTGTTGGCACATTTATTCTCTTGGTAAGCTTAGGTATATCTGTAAAAATTCAGTTTTATTCCCACTTCACGGACCTATTCGCTTGTTTTTTAAATCCGAAGGGTTTTTGTTTAAAGCTAACAAAATAATTGGTTCTATGCAGTACTCTTTTTCTCTTTTTTTTTTTTGGAGAAGTTCTTTTCCGGGGACCTTTATACGACTTATGGCTTGCAACATTAGGAAGCATGCTGTACTGAAAGACCCAGCAATTTTCGAACCTCGAGAATTACTTCCAGTTGGTTACTGTACGATCACTGCGCTCTTCATCTTCAAGTCTCTCATATCCCCCCCCCCCCCCTCCCCACAAATATCATTCCCTTACCTTCAAATAAATGTAACACAAATTATCAAGGGAGAAAAAGTTTAAAGCAATAAAGAAGTGTTTAAAATGATACACAATACACCTGTTCAAGGATGTATGGGAACAACAAATTAGAAGGTTGCAAAATGCGTAGTGACTTTTGTATCAATCTAATATTTTCTGATTACGATCAATACCAGCTAATAACAGTGCATGATGATTTTTTTGTATTATTATAGTGACAAAGTTTATTGCAATCAGTTAATTACAACTAATTCTATCAGTTAAATATGGTAATAGTAGTAATATATCATTTTAATTTTGTGAAATTTTGGTTTATCGGAACAAGTATTATTGCACAATTTCACCTTCCTCATGGTAATTTCAATACTTGGATTCATATAAATGTCGGATGGGGTTTTGCTATAACGATATCCGTTACATCAGTATCGCATCTTTCAGGTAAACATTTATTCCTGATTAAAACTCATTAGACTTATCTGGAAAGAGTATACTAATATCATTGCAACAGACAGCTGAGATTGGATGAAACATGCCGAATACTTTCAAATGTTTTCAAAGATATAAATGCAAATTTACTCATCCTAATTATTAGCTCCGAGAAAACTTTTTTACTCATTTACTTTTTCATTCATTTTTCATTCATTCTAATAGCTTAGAGACAAAATTCAAAACATATTGAAAACGAATAAAAAGTGAAGTGCAAAAAGGAGGACAATAACATTCAGGTGAAAATGATTGTCAACATTTTTGCATCTGTTTACAAAATTTGCACTTTCATTACATGATAACAAACATGTTGGGAAATAAAAATTATTGAATATTCAAATATTACAGTTTCAGTTTCTTTTCTAATACTTTTGCACCAAAATAATAAAAGTGACCATTAGGTGGGCACCTGAATCCAGCAATCTCAATAATGTTCTTCTCGATGGGTATGTTGGATATCATATCCTTACCGATATATATCATCGCGCAACATATCGGTGCATTCTTTGGTGCCGCAGCAACCTACGTTGTTTATCGTGGTACATTTATCCGGCGAAAAAAAAAAATTGTTTCCCTAAATTATCTATATGAACTTTGTCATAGAGAGCAGTGTTAAACGAATTTGTAGCATTCGTTATTTACTTAACTACTTTTTATTCACATATGTGGATTTCTTTTTTTTGTTTGTTTATGAGTTTGTCATTTTCTGATACATTCGTCAATAGCATGGCAAACAAAATTTCCTGTTCCTCTGGAAGTTTATCATGATGTAATCCTTTTCGGTTTAAAAAAATAGGGTAAAAATTACAGACGCAATAAACAATTACGATGGTGGAATCAGAGCAATATCAGGTGTAAATGGAACAGCTGGCATTTTTGCGACATATCCGCAACCATACATGTCTCCCTTAGCTACATATTTGGACCAGGTATTTAAACCATTAAACGAGTTATGAAAGCAAGCAGCAGACAGTCTCCTCTTCTGATTTTTCGACGAACAGAAAAGAAGATAAGGGGAAATTCAACAAACTTTCCACTTTTTTTTATCAACTATTACTTCTCTAAAGGAAGCTTTTAAACGAATTCAGATTGTGGGAACAGGTCTGCTTGCATTTTGTGTACTAGTGATTATTGATCCACGGAATAAGATACCCTCCGCAGCCCATCCGTTATTGTTCGGTATATCGTTACTTGTCATTGGCTGCGGATTTGGGATGAATTGCGGTTATCCGTTGAATCCCGCAAGAGATTTTGGACCACGAATATTTACTTATTTTATTTACGGGAAAGAAGTTTTCACGTAAGTGATTACTATGCATTTTTAAGGTTTCCAAATACAATGAGCATTAATTCCAGTGTATCAGCTTATGATCATTTGAAAGATATTGTAATGGCTTGAGTTAAATCAGATTATTTCACAGTTTTATTCAATCTGCGTGTTATCCAGGCATCCATGGCGTTGTTGGTTTCTAGTGCCAATAATAGCTCCGACAATCGGTGCGTTAATTGGTGGGTGGTTTTATATATTGCTAGTTGGAAGTCACATACCGGATCAGGAGTCATCACCAAATGAATCACAGGCAAAAGAGAGATGAGAAATGCGACATGAAGAATGATATTTAAAAATTTTAAATAATTTCATTAAGAAACTACTGACAAATTATTGAATGTAAGGAAATGAATTCAAAGTCAGAAAGTAAGAAATCCAACAAATTACCAGACTGAAAAATGTTTATAACGAGATGCTTAGTAAAGTAAATGCAGAGGTAGAAATGCATTTTTGATAAATCAGAAAATTCGCATTTGTCAGTCATCTTACATTCGCTTCATGTCAGTGTTCTCGTTCTCTGTCGTGAATGCAAATATGTATGATATGTTCGTCGGTGTGTCATCATCTTAAACTTTTCATATTTTCATTCTGCAACAATCGTTTTTTAAAAATAAAATATTCTCTATAGTATTACGGGATGTTGAAACAGGGCCATGTACAGAACCATCAAGTATGCGCTTAAATATATATTATTAAATTAGCAGGAAATCATTATGGCTGAAAGTTATTGCTGGAGTAAACGATAATGGGATGGAAATAACCTAAGAATTTCTAAATGACTTCATAATTGAAAATATTTGGGATGATTTGTAAAGTGAGAAGGAA
>NW_018108230.1:280453-306357 GCF_000183805.2 Loa loa | reverse complement strand
AATAGATCATTATGTGATATTTCTCTTCGAAAGGTTGGCATTCAGTTTGTATTTCATGTTACTAACAGAAAACTCAATTCTCGCTGGATTATAAAATATAAATGTTTAATGTTTAAATTAAATTTCAAATGTTTTTATTCTAATGCTTCACGTGTTCAAAAATGTTCAAATTTAAATGTTTTTTTTCAGTAATATGATGATATCATTGATAATGATAATGACATCAATGATGATATCAATAAAGAAGGTAATTCATTTAAGATTCTATCAAACTGCTAATATTAGTAATAATAATAAATTATATGTTAATAATAATAAATTTTTATATGTTTGATTGGTGGTTTTGTTGAAGTAACGTTTTATATATATTTTTTGTGCATCTTATAGGAGTGTGCTAACTTACATATAGAAGAAATTTATAATAAAAAGAATCAATGGGTAAGAAGAGTATCAATTCCAATTCTCTGTTGAATTTACTCTTTAGGTTCAATCAAACCAACCCGATCAATTATGAGTGATGTAAAATTGGCCCAGCGAAGTATAACAATAAATAATTTATGAAGGTTGTCAAGGAAACGCTTGCTGATAGCTTCCCACAACAGAAAGCGACACAACGACCATCTGATGATATGACATCAATCTTTACTCAATTCTTATCCTTCAATAATGATCAGGAACGGTTGCAACAATTCTATAGACAGGTAAACATAAAAATAATTCTGAATTTTTGATTAATTAATTTATTCTTGTGAATATGAGCGGAGATCTCTTTGATTTGCTTCCATTAGAAGATCGTTATTTCGTGTACTTGTTGATGAACAAAACAACAATTAACATTAATATAGGGTTGATGCAGTTCTTTTGATTATCTTTTCTCGAAAAATTTTTTCTTTTATTGACTAAATCCTTTGAATAGAAAGATTTTCATCACTTGAAACTTTTAATTTGGACATAAATTTCAAATTAAGATGGAAAAATTGAGTCAGCAAAAAGAATCACAGAAGAATGACAGCTCATTTGATGAAAATCAATTTCTACGACATTGTGCTGATTTGCGAAGACAGTTGGATAATTACAAGCGCAAGATAGGAGGAAGGAAAAATATAAGCGAACAGCAAGAAAATACAATTAAGAATTTGAGAACATTGACTGTAAGTTAAATTTCTATGATATTAAATTCTGAAGGTTCCATTAAATTTAATTATTTCGGCATCCATTACTCAATTTCACAAGAGAATGTCTTAATAAAAGTTTAAAATGGTTAAACGGAATTTACATTCTGAAAAATCTCTGGAAACTAAAATTAACATTTAATCCAAACTATACATATTGCTATGCCCAGGATTACTAAATTACTCAATGGTATGGTATTATGGGATCATTATAAGGTAGAATTTGTTGCAGGACCAATTGTCAAGTTTAATGACTTCAGAAAAAACTTCCCTGGCAAGTGATTCCGTCAAAACGTTTGCTTCCAAAAATGTAGGGTAAGATTTTGCAGCTTTACTGCTGAAAAAAGTTGTAAATATTGCGTTTAATTTTTATGCTTCGTAGAGAAGATGAAAAGGCACAGAGTGAAGAGACGAACAGTGTAGAAGGTATTATCGAGATTTCATCAAAGGATTCATCATCAGATCCAGACTATGCCTTCGATCATTCGGTAATCGAAGGACATGACAGAATATATGATATGAACTTAAGGTTAAGCTTACTCTCAAATATTATCAGTTAGAATACGAAGAATGAGAAATAAAAAGAATAGCACATAACAGTAAGTTCTAATGAATACTGAAGACGATTTTGCAATCACTAGCATCATTTAAGACTGACAGATCCTCATCACAATATGGAACTATATGATCATGAAAGGTGCTAATAATCCGATTTAATTTATTCTACCTAATAGCTAGACTGTTCGAATACCTGGTTTGAACTGGTTAACACCGGAATTAACAAACTCGAAAGGTGTTTGCCTGGCTATGCTTGGACTAATGTAGCCATTGTTATTGAAAGAGTCACTACCGCGAAAACTTTATATCACTGGTCCCTTGATGTCCATTATCACCTTGGCTTTTCAAATTTATTGCACAGTATCCAATCATTTTCAACTTACAATTCTATTCCTAGATAGATAAACTTTTAAATTCAATAATTTCATAGTTGCTTTATTTTAATTCTATTTTAGAGAAGAGTTGGAAAATCGAGAAAATACAGTCACTGAAAATGATCGATTCGTCGCCGTGACTAATTTCAAAGCACAAGAAAAAGAAGATTTAACTTTAAAGGAAAATGAATTAGTACGAATTATTGCTACTCGGTATGCAAAAAAATTGAGAATTGCAAAATTTATTCAAATTATTTTTACTTTTCTTTGGAGGTGTAAAGGGAGATAAAGAAAATATTTGCAATTAAAATCTTTCCCTAAAGAATCCTTGATAAGTGATTATTCTTTTAGACAAGATGGCTGGTGGCTAGCAGAAAATGCAAATGGTGATCGCGGATTCATTCCGAAAACATTTCTGAAAGTTCACAAAGAATTGATTGACTTTAAAGAAGCATCAAAAGAGTCTGGTAAACCTTTACCAATGCCTCGGCGAACTGTTGCCGCGAAAACAGATAGAGTTGCAAATCGTCGTACAATCGAAAATGAAGATATCTCAGCAAAATCAAAAAATACCGAAGGAAAAAATCAGCGGAATGATGTAAATGTCGGAGTTATTAGAGATGTGATTGCGCCCGCAGCGACTTCAAATATTGGACAAGATGTCGAAACTAAAATTCTTGAAGAATCTAGCTCTGAAAGCAGCAAAGTTTCGGGACAAGACTTGAAGTTGTCTCAACCAAAAATCCCAAAAATTACCCACCGGGTATATATTTCCACTAATCTCTGACACTTTTGCAAGATCAAGATTGTGACGGTTTCCTCTTCATTAATTAACCAAAAATTGTTTCCAGAGGCCGCTCACTCAACCTGCATTTGTGCTAGATGCGTTCAAGAGAGCTAATGATTGCAGTAAGATATTTAATAATTTTGAAGTCCAGTTTAATTACAATCCTTACTACAAATATAAGTATTGTACTGTGGTCGAAGAACGACGAGTATGTTCAAATAGATCTGATCTGATAGATTTTTTCAGGTAATCATCTAACTTATGAATGTTACCTGGCACCACGTCTTAGTAAATCGAATTATGCATTTCATGATATTTATTGGAACTATGAAGACGACAGGGTAACTTTCACTGTCTAAAATACATCCAGTATATTCACTCATTTCTTTCAAACTCTTTTTTAAATTATATGGAAGAATGTCTGTTCATAGCTGCGGAAAAGAAGAGTGCGAGTCAGTAAAATGATCAAAGTGACACGTTTGGATAAAGTGCGCCTTAGTGCCATCGATGTGCACTGCCGATTAGTACGAGCATATTTGTTCGACCGGAAAAGTACAGAGGAAGAATGTCAAATTGTAATCCTTTATTTAACACAGTTTTCTTTCCACATCCATCACTGTTTAAGTAAACTTGAAAAGTCAATTTAAAAAAAATGAAAAGGGAAGGCTCTTCGAAGAAGCCGATAATCTAGCAAATGTGCAGCAGTAGCATGAATTAGATGCACAAGTAGCATAGAATGATATGCAATATTTGCTCATTTTAGAAAGTCGAGATATTGAAAAGCAAATTACAGGTAAGCAACGTGTATACAATCAAGGCACACCCACGCAAACGTGATCCACAAACGTGGATTTTCTCCACAATGGTAAATTTATTCTTTGAATTTCCTAGCTTGAAACTTCTAGACCAAATGTTGCACCAAGTTAGCAATTAATAAAAAAATGACCTCAGAAGTTTAAAATAAACAACATAATTCTACTAGATCAACTGATAAGTCCCTTCAGAGTATTTATATGAATATAAACAAAAAAAAACTTGCCGGTATCGGTAACATATCAACAAGATCTATACTACTATCAAGTATCGACTATCTCGGTTGTAATATTAGCTGCTCGTTAATTAAGGAAATTAAATCTTTAGCATTTTATAATCTAAATTCTCAATTAGAATGAAAAAATCGTGATAATTTTAAAGAAAGACATGGAGAAAACATTACTCAATTATCCTTCATTCATCGTACGTTCGAATTACAAGCAGAAAAGTGTGACACTATGCCTGGAAGCCACTATTATATTCAGCGATCACGTAAGTAACTTGGACAAGTATAAAGTCGTGTCATCTGTGCATTTCCGTGAGATCAGTAAAAAAGGACAATAAAAAAGGATCACAGAAATTAGCTTCTTTACATTGCTCCTCTTAGATTTCACTTTTAAAATTAATTCTATTCAGAAATGAAAAACTCCTGCTAGTTTTGATAATTTTGATAATAAGTTAGCGTCTATATTTTGTGAAGAATCCGAATAAATCAAGTTAATTACAGGAAGGAGTAATATCTGAACAATCACTTGGTCGTGTTTTGTTACCGATCATCGATGAAAACGGACATTGCTGCATAAAAAACAAGTATTTTTGATCCGATCATTTTCAGAAATCATAGTTAGATATTACTTGATCAAGAATGCGAAATTTATTCCATAGTCTGGCTCTACGATTAATCCATAAATTATGTTGTGAAATTCAAACTTTGCAAACAAATGAATAAAAATTGATTTAATTTCACCAAATCATCTTAAAAAAATAACTGAAAAATCAATTACTTTGAGTTTGTAAAATTTTTGTTCCATCTTATTTGATTTTTAAAAAATTTCCAGAAATTATGCCACAAAGCTGTCCACCCGCAATTCTCTTAGCAGAAAAGGTACCAAAACTTCTGCAATAAAAAAAGTTCATTAGAAGCAATATCTAAAAATCAGTGATGAAAGATGGAAAAAAATGAAATGGATAAATGAATATTTCACATTATTAATTTATTTAAGAAGACTAGGTCAGTAAGGAATAAAATCTAAAATTTTAAACTAATAACTTTTTAGGATTTAATTCTAAAAAAATTTGTAAATTTTTCGAC
Source organism: Loa loa (assembly GCF_000183805.2). Lineage (NCBI taxonomy): Eukaryota > Metazoa > Nematoda > Chromadorea > Rhabditida > Onchocercidae > Loa > Loa loa. Next base: position 301,341 of record NW_018108230.1, on the reverse strand, counting down.
GTCGGATTTGTAAATTGAGTTGCAAATTTAAACACAATGCTGAAGTTGACAACATAAATTATAGGAGTGATCCCTGTAAATACTCAAATTCAAATAAATTTTCATGTATCGGATGTGCCAAATAATATCGTCCATCAAGTTGAGTAAGCATATTCTCATTTTATTGCTTTTTAAAAGCAAAAAGAAAGGTGACATTGAATTTTTTATAAATTTCGATGTTTAACTAAAAAAACGGAAATTTCAAAACTATCAACTAAATAATTCCTTCTTGATAATTCCAGTTCTTTGCCAGATGTTTTCTTATGTCATACACTATTCCTGCCAATGTTTTTCTACTACCGACGTTTGTTAGGTCAATTTTTGACGAAAGATCGAGATAACTGTGGTAGTACAGGTAACTCGACTATTACTTCCTAAGATTCTTTCTCAAGAATTGATCATAATTGCTAAGTTTTAAAATCTGAAAAACATTAATTTGTTCTTTTTAGCACTTAAAGCTGAACCATTCCTTGCTACATTTCCGGCTATTGCTGATCAGCCTGATATAATGGAAATGTTGTGGCAGCTTTGGAAAATTCATGAGAAAAATGTGACTAACAAGAAGGTTATTTCCACACTTTTTTACTGCTCTGGTCACCAAAACTTGTTAGTTCGGCAAATTTAAAAACTTTAAACTCCCCGAATTTCAGCTTTCTGAAATGGAGGAAGCCGAACGATTCCGTTCATTTTATCTAGCAACTGGATTCATTTTTCACCAAACCGTTGCTATGCCCAAATTTAACTGGGCTGATGTTAGATGCTTTCTCGATCGACAGACAAAGCTCAATCATTTCCGGGAACAGTATTTGCATGATTTTGATGCCATTAAATATCTCAGCAGAGAACGCTGTCATCCAGTTGACGTATACAGTTGTGCGGTGGATATTATTGGTCCTCATGCCGTCAGCTGATGTTACCTTTACCACAAAAAAAAAGAAGATTGCCATTTATTTGCTCAAGAAGAGCTTGGCTCTGTTAAGAGCAGCTGTGATGGTGGTGATAGAAATTTATCAATAATTCTATCTTAATCGGGCCCATTTGACCAATTCTGTTAATCCATTTAACATTATTATCACTATTTGTCACTTGTAGTACAATCGGTTTAATTGTCAAATTCCATATTTGGTGGAATCACGGGATGATACGAACAGCTTCAAAAGCAATTTCCGTCTAAAATCCTGAGAGGATGTGGTCGGTTAAACATTGTTCAGAGGTGATTGCAAGAGCGGGATTAGACTTATTGAAAATTAAAACAATCCGTTTCTTTCCGGTTTTTTTCTTTCCTTCATTTTCCGTTTCGTTTTGTAAGCAAATGAAAATGGCCAATGTTTGGGGAGAAGAGTATAACAAAGCTTGTATCATTCATGTATTGTATATTGTACCAACTGAAGTGAAAACGGTCTTCAATCGTTCCTCATGTGACAGATACCATAAACAGTCATGAAAGAAGTGCACTTATAAACACAAAGATTTTTTGTAACAGCTAGAAGTAAAGAACTATTTTCCATAATTGGATCCATAGCTAATCAAGCAAAAAAAAATCAATTGTTTTCCAGTTTCGAAAAAGCAAATTATGGCCATCATTTCAGCATCATTATTTAAGCATCACCTGAAGGGATTTCTCTTAAACTGCAGTAATTTCTACGACGAAAAGTTTGGTTATGTCTCGTCTCATTTGGTTTTTTTTTTCTTTTTACATAAATAGTTAAATAGTTGATTGAAAGATGAAATCCATGAAGTATTTGCCATAAACTTCACTTTATCATTGAGAATTAAATAGCAGTTTCATGCTTATCAAGTTTGAAAACGAAAGAAATCGTTTTGATAATTGATGAAATCGAAGCTTAAAATTCCTTATCGGCAAATTGCGATTTCATTTATTTTCTAATAATTAATTTAAGTTTTATATATAAAAATATTGCCGAAACATCAGGATAAAATTTTACGGAATTTTTGGCACTTTCATTTACTTTTGCATAACAAAGCAATAAGCTTTGATAGTAAAATATGTCGCATTAGACGACTTGCAATATGTCTTGCTTTACCTCAATGCTTGAACAACCGTATGGCACTATCTCGAACACAGATAATAAAATAAAGTATTATTGATGAATTTAATTTAGACGTGGGTGGCGAATCTATGGTTTCATATTATACTAAGGAATTGTGTGGGCTGACATTTGTTTATTCCATTCTTTCGCTTTATTTGTACATTGATAAAATTTTGATTATTAAGTTGTTTGTTTAATCTTTTAATTAATGGAATTCATTACAGAACAGGAATGATTAAATTAAAGGAAGTTGTTAAATAAAAGTGTAAATTTATACAATGCCGACAATTTTATTGATTCAGACAATTGGATCTTTATTTGAAGGTCGACAATAGGAGACAATCGAAAATCAAGTGCAAGATTTTCAAATCACTCGTCTTTGGAGATTACAATCAGTAGATGTAGGAATTAATCTAACTTTTTGTGAATCTTGTTTTTGAAGATGAAGGAACTGGAATGTTGTAGCATGAATCAAAGTTGACTAACTTCCGACGGGATTTAGCGAACGAAAAGAAAATAGGATAGAGAATGTGCGGGGAGTGCTGTAACTTGCTCAACACATGAAGTTATTTCCTCGTCTAACACCGGACTGATTTAAAACATTTTTTATTTTTAATTCAACAATTTTAACAAAGCTCGCTTCGCCTTAGTTTCTGAATGGAGCTAAACAATGATTCATCCGTGATTCCTTCACACCTCTTTTTTCACGCATTCTAATTGCTTACTTCTTGAAAATTCTCAGAAATATTCCACCGGAAATATTGAGAAGTAAAATATCCCAAAAGCTGAAAATAAAGTGGTTGAAACCTAAAAGCTGACCCCAAGGTCAGTGGCACAAACATATTTTCTTGAGATTAAAGAGATTATTTTATGAAGCCCATACTTTGCTGTTCCAAAGACTCTTACAGTAACTTATTTAAAAACAACTTCATAAATAAATTTTCAGGAAATAGAACAGCAATGTTGAGTGTAGCAATGACAGCATGTCTTCTTTCTTGGACACAAGCTGGCATGGCGCAATTGGCGTTAGAAATCGTGTATCAAACCAGAATTTGAAGCAAATCTTGCAAGATTATTACAGTCACACCATTACAGTGGCACCTATAGCAAAAACTTTGGCAACTGCAGCTGAAGTAAAAGGAAACGAAAAGGTTAAGATAAACTCCTTGAAGTACTGAATTAACTCGATTCTGTATGGTGAGAACTTCAATGGCTTACTATCAACTTAACCAGATTTCAAATATTTTTACTCAGTGATCTGATAATAACATTAATAGCTCGACCAACATAAAATAACTTCGTTAGTGTTATATTCTCGATGTTATACTCCAAATGTTTGGTAAGAAAATCAACCTGCAAGATCATTTGCGAAGATGAGTACGCCATCTTCTCACATACAGTTAGTTGTACGTCACCCACAACTGATGATTTAATGGTCAAACAATCTTATCTCTTTTATAATAAATTTCTCTGCAGCTAAGCCCATTTAACCTTGGAAGAAACTTCTTCGGCTCAGATTATGACTCAAACAAGATAAGAAACGCAAGCTACATTGATTTGCCCAGGATATATGCTACACAAACATCATTTCCATCATTATTATTCATGTAATATGATTCGGCATTGCTTTTATTCTGTTTACATATATTGTTCATATAATAAATAAGCCAAAAGTGACCTGAACTAAATTCGAGGGATAATATACCAATTAGATCTAGGAACCTACTTCATTGTGATGATCAAAAGATCACTTCAGATGATCATTCAACGATCAAAAGATCACTTCAGAAATGGAAGCAACAAAAAGAAATGCACAGTAGAAGCTATGAACGTAATAAATTGACAAGAATCGGATCACCCTTAATCACAAGCATTTAATGGCAAAGCTTCACGATAGTGAAAAATCCGGAAATTTGCAAAAAAAAGAAAGGAATTTAAAAAACCAGGATGAAGTTCTCTCATATTTCAATTCAGATGTAACTTATGCATCATCATCGAAATAGGTAATTCTATTCGTAAAAATATTTAATTTCTTTGGTTCCCTTCATCAAAGACGCAAACGAAAAGAAATAATACATAGATACCAGAACATGCAGTGACTATTCAAATCATTTCTCGATGTTATGAGCAGCTTTTACCAGTGCCTCGTATGTTTCTATTTCAATTTGCACCACTGCCCGAGCGTCATCTTCCATCGGCTCTAGAGCACGTCGTTGTGCCGAACTTAGTTCTTCCTCAGCCTTCTATAAATGTACTCTTTTTATTCACGCCGAGGATAATGAACAAAATGAAATTCTGAATGGCAATCGCCAACCTTGATCTATTTTATAAAAGACTCTGACAAATTAAAACCAAAGAAATTAAAGCGAGATCTGTAAGACCATACCGCTAAATCGATATCCTCAAGTCTGATTGCTTCCTCCGCCAGAACTTGACAAGAACCATCTGGATTCATCGAAAGAGTACCAGATGAGGCAAAATATTGAACGCTTTTATCTGAAAAACGAATAACACTAGCAAAACAGCTTATAAATATGAACGATTTATGAGATAAGCACATTCAGTCTTTAGATGATATTCAAATTTGGGATAATTTACCATCTTTGTCTACAACTCGAACAACACCAGGTTTCAGCATCCCCAATACCGGTACATGTTTTGGTAGAATACCGATTGAGCCATTCAAGGTAGAAATATCGACCTGCTTTACTACAGCGTTATTAAAAAAAACCTGGAACATGAAAATATTGGAAAAGAATTCTCATCATTTTTCAACCATTGCATATTAGCTAAATCCGAGACTTTACGAAATCACAACTTCAGAGGTTGCTACTGCCTGAAACTAAGTTTAAATATAAAAATACCAATTTTATACTGCTACTATCAACTGAAGATATGTGTGGAATTCTAGATGTTTGGGCGACAAGAAATAGTTTATAAATTGGCCCTGTCCAATATAGCGGAGTAACAGGGACAACTTTCAGAACACGTACATATCACTTAAAGTGTCGTTTGTATTTTTGCTTGAAGGGAGAAATCGAGAACATGGGTAAAGAATTGAAGGGGAAAGAAAGGGGAGGGAATCAGAGAATAATACTTTCTAATACTGCAAAAACTGATGCATGGTTATACCTCAATAGGTGACGCAAAAGTCAATCGCAATTCGTCAATATTTGCTACAGATGCTTCCTTTGTTGCGTTTTGTGCGGTCTCCACTGCCGCAGCGTAGCATCGTCGTAGAATGTTCGATAATCCTTTAATGTTACGTCCTGATAGCATCCTTAAAATTTCACATGAAAGTAGCAATTCATTGGTCTAATTAATGGAAGGACGTTCCAAGCGTATGTTAGGAGATTAGTTCCTTTTAAGTCTACATACCCGTAAAACAACGGTTTAGCTTGGCAGCATTCACAAACTGCAGAAAAAGGATATCCAAAGAGGATTAATTAGAAGATAAAAACTGTTTAAATTCGGACTAGAATTCCTGTGAAAGTTAAATTTAAATCTGCAGATTCTCCCTTTTCATTAGCAGTTTGCAACTCAAATACTTTTTAAATGTTGGTGTCTGAGCATCTAATAAGTCAAAAGGAAACAACAAACAGAGAGAGGGGGATGCAAAAAATATAAGAAGGGATGAAAAATGCTACGATCCGACAATAAAGAAAACTAAAAATACAGAGAAATGCATGGAATCAACACTATGGAAAAGGAATTCCCAGCCTCAAGTTGCAAAATGAATTCTCCGCTGTATGTCTCTAAACATACCAGCTTCTACATAATGGCAGGGACGGGCCATTGTGAAACCCCACGTCTCACTCGGCCAAATTATAGCGGTCCCCATGCGGCACGCCTAACCCCAGTGGACACCGAAATGAATTACTCCGTTGTAAGCGTTATTCTGGAACCTACCTACCGTATCCTCCAGTCATTTGGAAATCCTTCACTTTCCGGAGCGTAGCAAGCAAAAAACGGAGGATACCATTGTAACTCCCTTCTCTCCTCTCGTTGTTCACACCACCTCGGAATAATGAACAAATTGAGTTAGAGAAGAGAATTAATACTAGCATTATATAAAAGTTACCAAATGCTTATAAAATCTCGAATGAACAGAGCTTAGTGATAGACCCATACACCCAACACAACTACACTACCAATCCCGGTCTACCTGCATGGTTAATGGTAAAACGAGAATATATACACCCTCAAGCTTACCGGATTTGTGGACTAAGCACCACAAAACCACAAACGTCCTTTTACCCCACAACAATAACTGCCGAATATACAAACTTTCAGAAAAACCCGTCTGTTGGGCAAATGCGAGAAACAATTTGTTCTTTGTGTTGGAAAAAAACAATGACATATATTAGTGAATGCATACAGATTTTAGCAAAAAAAGAATTTGGGGACAGATATTCAAAAGATATCGAGACTTAAATAACCATTAAAAAATTGATGCGGACATTTTTATAAATATTATGAACAAAAAGAATACATCAAAAACCATCTTTTACGGGAAGCACAGAGAAGACGTCTTTTCTTTGCATAAAAATGATTTAAAAAGTTGAAACCAAAGCATACAGGGCATAACACTTGTAAAGGTATGATGATCACACCTGAATCTCCGTGCTTTTAAAACGTCACTTCCCCATCTCTATCCCACTCATCTCTCACCTAATCTAAACTACTACTGAACTGATCTGAAATTATATCTGCTATTAAAATACACTATAAATTGCAAAAATGACATAACTCGAGAAGTGTCAGGCTCACTATATCAATTTTACACCTTATATATCTTCAAGAAGTAAAAGAAAAGATTTAACCTTTTTTCCTAACAAACCTCTCCGATAAATGCTACAAATAACGCATCAAATTCCCATTTCTCTGCTTATCAAAATCAGACATCAACTTCAAAACCAAAAACTTACGAAAGGATTAAATGTCTCTTAATCTGCCATCTTACTGGGAAATACGAAATAGTCAGGTTTGAAAGAGACAAGATTTGTGTAATGAAAGCATTTTCACAATGTTTAGACATGACAGAAAAACGACAAAAACTGATTAAGTCAAACATTACATAGTGATTAATTAATCGGGTATGTTTAGTGCGCGTTACAAAACAAAACGAAACATGAACATTGAAAATCAAAAAGATAACGTTCAACAAATTTACATACAATACTGAAAATAGTTTAGAGAGCGAAAATGGGGCAACTTCAAAAATTTTTTACATGTGAATCGCCTCGGATATTTATTATAGTCTTCTGGCAACATTTTATCTAACGAGAGCCCTTTTCTTAGGTGGTCTTATTCCAACTTAATTGGAAGAAATCCTTCCAGTACAAAGCAATATGCCAAGATATTAAACGACTTTAAACCATTTCACTAAATATAACCAATGCTCCCGCCTTCTACATCCTGCAGTTCTTCAAACACACTGAAATACCCTCCTGCGATTAAATAACTTTTACAAAGACCAAAAAACTGAATAATTTGACAAAAAGAGAAAAGGTCCAATAAAGATATGAAAATAAATTACTCGCCTGTACCTAAGGAATAAATAGAAAGTAACTGGCAGAAGCATGCAGAAAAGACCATTTCCCGACTGTGTATGCAAATTCCATCAGTTCTGAAGCATCAACAATTAAGGAGTATAAAATTTCCTATAAGAATAACTTATATCACGAGGAAATAATGAGTTTTCTGCAAACTCTTATCAGTACGGTAAAAATATCAAGTGTTTAATAAGCAGATAAATAAAAAACATGAAGATAAACGCAAGAAAACATATGGAGGACAATTAAAACTGATAAAGTAATAAAATTACAGAAGTAGAAAAAGTCACCAAGGAATTTACTTCCTACGAGACAGAATTAATGTGAAACCACCCAAGTCAGGCATGATAAACTCCTTAGTAAGTTCAAAACGTGCAGCGACAACCATTAAAACGATAAAAAAGACAACGGCAACCAAATTTTTGGTAGATGGATATAAAAAATCCAAAATAGTTAAAGGAGTCATACAAATAAATAAATAAAAGCTAAAAGTCAATAGGACGCAAAACTACGTCTTCGAAGTTTTTTCGGGCATCTAATATGTCGCTGATTTCACTTTCCAGGTGAAGCGAAAACCAGAATATGCTAGCAAGAAAGCGAAACCAATAAAACACGATGATGAGGAAATCCAGGACGAAGATTTGTCATGAAATGCGCATAAAACCTTCTAAAAACGCTCTCTGCACCAGACCATTGAACTTTAATTAGGACTAGTCAAGGTAAAGCATGGATATTCTGGCTAATTTATACTAAATTTGTCTTTTTTATATCACCAAAGAAAGACTGCCTGCAGAGAGCAATCCGACTAAATTAGACCATTTTTAAAAAAGAAGCACGAATAGCAGTAATCCCGGTGGTTCTCATCAGAATCCAACCAGACAAGTGCCTTGAACTTGAAGATTGCGAAAGATCTGTTGACGAATAAATAATTCATTTCTAAGTCTCATCATTATGAAAAATAACTTTCAGCACTGTTATCTTCCTTCGCACCAAAATGCTTTAAATCATCGAACAAACTCTGCTTGATTTTTGATATTTCACTTGCTTCCTCCTGTAAACACGTCCACACATATTTGGATAATAAATGGAATGCAAAATATGAAAATATTCATAGTAGTTATTATTCAACAGAATTACTTCATAAGATTTTGTTTTACACTTGATGTAAAAATTGTCAGCATTAACGGTCTTGATTTTTGAAAGGTACACGTTTAAAACGGAGTGAATCATTCGTTACATTTTTACTAATATTAACATACGTTGTAAAAGAAATAAATAGGATGGTCCCTCATAAATGAAACGAAACTGAATTATGTATTTCAAGGAAACTGAATAATTCCCTTTCATACTTCGCGTCTTTTAGCTGCTCATTGCTAACTGGCAAACCGCAGCATAAGAGTCAGAAATTTTGGAATTATGTATGCAAGACTAACATTTACTTGTCCTCCAGAACTTGAGTTTGTGTTTGAACTATTGCCGGGTCCATTACCTTGGTTGCCACCAGGCACAGAATTCGGAGGTGCACCAGATTGTGAGTGTACTGAACCAGGACCACCAACTCCGGCCCCTGCTACTGAACCTGGACCACCCACTGGTGCCTGACTACCTGTATTTCACAAAAAAGTTAGTGAGAAATTCAATGTAGATTCACGCAAAAAACTGGACAGTTCCGAAGTGCGAAACATGTTCTCAAAATAAGTTGCCATGTGTTAACTGGAGAAGGCAAGGAAATCAAAACCACCCACAGCCTTACCAGCAGGTAGGATGGGTGAAATAAACGAAGAGGATGGTGGTTAACACCGTCTACGCCTCAGAGAAGGTTAATAGAGAATCAGGTCCTGTGAACAGTCGCGCCGCCATCAGGAAATCGCGGCAACTGGACCGTTTTCACTTTGTTAATACTGAGTGCAGGGTTGTAAATTGAAACATATGCCACGATGCATGGGGCCTGTAACAAAAATAAACAACTCCCCTCCTAAGAATTTGAAAATATAGGTCAAAATACGCAAAATGAAACGAAAAAAAAATGAATTAAGAAAGAGATATTGGAAAACTACGAACCTGGTCCACCTGCTGTGCTCGGTGTACCACCATTCAACCCACCATGTGTAGAAGCAGGTGACTGTTTCATTTCATCACCGTTCAATAATGAACCAACCTGTGGTTCAGGACCAGAACCTGGAGGTCCAGCTGAACCTCTGCCACCTGCCCCAGGAGTCATGCTACCCTCAGAACCATGCATCACATACTGCAATTAAATATTTCCATATATTTCCATGCAATACAGCAACCACTTCTTTTTTATTAAAACAGGAACTTCATAGACAAAAAAATATATGTGAAGTGTGACCGGATACAATGGATTTACCTAATACTGCCGATATTCTTAAGAAATATGCTCAGATAAAATAAAGTACCGGTATGTTCGAGGCAGTCGACATCATCATGTAACCCCTGGGATCAGCCTGTCCATCAGGCACCGCTGGTATCGGTCCTTGTGGTCCTGGTGATGACATCATTGAAGGAGTTGATGAACATATCGCACCATTTGGCATCATGGCATTCTTGAATGACAACATATAACTAACATAACATAATAGCCGCAGAGGTTTTAAACAGACTTTAATGTAAATATTTCGAATTAAGAAGATTAACCTCAAACACTCTCACAAATAAATTACGAAAGAATATGTTGTTTGAAAAATCACTATTACTGCTACCAATGAAGTTGTACATCACTTTCTTTTTTACTTCATTACCTCAAATTGAAAACAGTATTTAGAAAAAATCTTACAAAACAACAGTATATGCACCATGCTCATATATAACCATTATTATACATCCTCAAGATGGCACAAACATATAAGCAGAAGAATCTAATAAGGATGAACATACTGGAGGAAAAGGAGTGCCTGTTGGAGACTCCATGTACATTTGAGAACCATACCGCATTGGACCGTTAGGTCGCATTCCCGGAAAATTCTAAAATACGATCTCGTGATTCAATCAATGCATTTTCTTTTTATTTATAATTAATATATCCAGAGCAGATGAGCTCAATCTCATAAAAGAGCACTTCAGTTTCTAACTATTCAAAAGCTTTTCCCAAATATAAATTTGTTTCCAAGAGAATTCGGTATAAATACGAACAAACAGAGTCATGAACGGCTACGAATGACAATAATATGCTGAAGTGTTAGAAATTCTTTTAGCTTAAAAAGTCTTGTATTGTCACAGAATTTCAGTTACTCGTCGATTAAGCAAATTGGGAAAAGTTCAAATTCGTAATACAAATAGTATATTTTATTTTCGCACTAGAATAACGTAAAGATACCGTTGGCATACGCATTGGGCCTGCACTTGGAGGTAGTCGCTGTGGTTGCATGGGTCGCATTTGTTCACTAAACATATGAGGGGGTCCAGCACCTGGAAAACCAGCACCAGGTGGCATAGCACCTGGGCCAGGTGGACCATTTCTTGATGGCATAGCATACCGTGGTGGAACTGGAGCAAAACTTCCAGAAGGAGGCACGCCTGAAAGTTATCAATGATCATCGCAATTTAGGATGGTTCGACTCGATTTCTTCACAAATTTAGAAAAAGTTGTAAATGTGACATAATGAAATATTCAGCGTAAAACCTGAAGTACTTTATACTGGTAGAAACAATCCAGGAGGACAAAATGGACTATAACTAGAAATCAAATTTTGTTACTGATCCTAATGTATAACCTGAAATGGGTGACGACTGACTAGTTGCGCCTGATGGTCCCGGCTGTCCACTTCGTGCAGGATAATAACCAGCAGGCATAAGTCCATCTGGTCCTGGTCCAGGTCCCATACCTAGAGGGCTAGCTGCTGCTGACGGAAACTGTAACATAAACAACAATTCAACGTTGAATAGACGTGTAAATACCATAACTATCAAAGAAGTGCCACAACAGTCAAACAAATACTTCATGAACTCGTTAAATAAAATTAGAACACGTGACAACCAACCAGATGAGATCCGTGCATACCATTCATCATTGGTGCACCAGTAGGACCTGGAGGAACACCATGACTTGCATTCATAAACCCCTGTAATAAAAAAGTAAAGTAAAAAGCAACTATATGATACTATGATACAACAAAAGCGTTAAAAAAGAAAGCATTTATCAGAAAAAAGCTTACGTATTCATGAAAAGCTTTCGCTTCTTGGGAAGCTTCACATGTATCTCGCCTTTCCGGGGCTGCTGAGTATAAATCCCAAAATAAACTGCAAATGATTTTATAACTGGTGGATAACGGTAAAGATCTAAATAAAATCACTTCCATTCCGTTGAAATTATTATGAAGACAAAATACAATGAAATTAGTTTCACAACTTGGAAATAATGCACATAAACTTACAAGAACCAATTCTGTAAAAATCCTGGTGCATCACCAATATTGATTTGCTTCGATGCATTATTCTGCTGAAATAATTCACTTATTTGCGATTTTCATTTTATATTTTGCAGTGAGAAATATTTTATGATAAATAATGCTGATTTCGTTGCAGTTGGAAACTCTAATTTCATATCAGCTAGATTCATATAATCCCTTGTCCTCCCCAAAGAAATGTAGCGACTTATCAACCAGAGATTTTACCAACACTTCACAAAGAAAGTGATGCACATAACTGAACCGCTATCAACTAAATAATATGGAAATTTTATGGTTTCGTATGAAAATTTTGATTGCAATTTCTTACCGACAACATTTCCCCCTTGAATGATTCGGCAGTTTTCGTTGCACCATTATGCACCAAATATTCATACACAAACCCAGCAAGCCTATAATACCATCAGTATAACGGATGGGTAACAAGACTTCCAATGCTCCTACAAATTACCTCCTACAAAGTCAATGAAGTTGACCAGTAAACTATGCATTCCTTCAAATATCGTATTGCCAATGTTGATAATAAAACATTCGAAACCGAAACACTGGATTTCTTAAATGTTATCTAAATGATGGGAAAAACTTACTTCTCTTTCGCTGCAGCTTCACTTTGGCTTGTTAGTGTTGTTTGGGTTCGATTCGATGGTGGACCCTTTGGTTGTTGTGCAAACATTCCAAACAAAAATGATGCTTCTTTTCAGACTGTTTTCAGTATATCCAAGGAAGCAGAAAAATAGAGACACATAATAATAATTTAATAAGTACCAAAAACCAAGAGAATCTCCACACAACCTAGAATATAGTTTTAGAACGCTCTAAAATTAAATATACCCGTACATTTATACGTGCCCAACCACACATTGAACAATGTCAATAACAAATATTTCGAAGTATTTATGGATAAGCCGATCCCAGGGATTACATGATGTTGATTGTCTCGAACATACCAATACTTTATTTGATCTGAACAAATTGAGCAAACATTTCTTAAGAATATTTGTTATTGTCAACAACAAAGTGTTTAACCTTCTCGAAATTAAGAAATTCTTGCATAAAATAAGTAGTAAAGAGTGATGATAACTGTAACGTTATTGGTTATCATAAATGAAAAATATATTCAAAACCGCAAGAAAGCAACCATCCAAATAGCATAGTTAACTATATTTTTACTGACAATAACATCCGGAAGAAAGCATACTGCTACGGGAACTAATTGATTAATTAATACTGCTGAAAACTCTAACTGCATCCAGGAAGAAACTGAGTGGCAAGTTCTGCCAAGAAATCTAATAAGAATAGCAGTTGGAGCGAACATAAAATATTCTGATTATTAAATAAATGAAACTGATGGGGAATACAACACATGAGGTTGGTTAATATTCAATTATTACCTAACGCCAATCATCAGCAGTAACAAACCAGTAAGTAACAAAAAGCATCCAGAGAACACTGAAATTAGAATAGAAATTTAAAAAAAGGTTTCAATACAGCTATCAATGTGTTGGACAAGCTATCCAATATGAAGCATCCAAGGTGTTGCAAGATCAAATATGATGTAACAGAAGAGTGACGTCATAAATAAACCCTGATGTATCAATAACGAAAGATAACAGAAATGAAGAGAAATAATCAGAGCTACATTATATTATTAAGAATACGAAGATGCGTGTCCTCACTGATTTAATTTAATATCCCAACTGTGTAGACATTACTTGCAAAAACAGGTATGGGTACATTCCCAACATAACCATAACAATAACAATAACGGTGAAACAACACCAATAACCGCTTTGCAATAAGCGTTTAATTAATCGACCTAATAACAGTGAATAAAAGAAGTCAGTAAGTAACACAAACAGAATACCCCCCCATTCGTCACTCGAACCGATGAATTAATTGTGAAAATATATGCCAGCAAAACACATGTCAACAACCCATCCACACAAACACACGCGAACACACACACACACACACACACACGCACACATACACACACACACGCACACATACACATACATACACACACATACACACACACACACACACTACACACACACACACACACATATACACACACACCACCACACAAATAAACTGGACGACCCCCAAGCTACTACCGCGACAGCAATAACGCAAGGAAAGAAGGGTGCTGTGCAGTTGGCGAATGTCCAGCCGCCCCCCATTATCGATCGACGTGTCTTAGGCAGGCAAATCTTCTCCGCTACTATTAATACGCTCTCCCCTACATCCCTACATCTCGGATGGGGTCACCTTCCATCTGCACCTCTCTCCGGGGTATCCCGGGGGCCCCGGTGGCACTGTTCTTTTTAGTAAGTGGATCACATCCTCCTAACGACCACTTTCCCCCAAATACTATCTTTTATTATGTGTCTTCATGTACGTCTACATACACACACGAAGGAATTGGAGTCGTTCTTGTTTCACATACACACGACACAGACACAGACACATATACATAGCCACCTCCCCTTCGACATCACTGGGGACCTACGGCTTGACAGGATTGTCGCCCTCTACTACCCGGTAAGCATTACGGCGATGGCATCGTGACGTGCATGCATGTAGGGACGGGACACACACACACATATACACATATACAAACAAATTTGCATGTTACCAATGACGGTCACATCGTAGAAATTCAACTGTAATTGTTCCACATTTACAGATTCGAAATTTTCAAATTCGTTTTGTTAACTGACCGGTCATTTTGCAAGAAGCGAAAGTCAAGGCATATTGTCCTAAACGACCCACAGGAGCTGGTCCGGCCTTGTACCTGGGTTGGTGACTATCTGTTGCTATAAGGGCTTTTGTCATATCCCCTCTCAGAGACCTGCTGTTCTTCATCACCACCAGTTTGTAAACACAAGGTAAAAATCCAAGTCAGCAGTTACACTTCCGGTAATCCGGAGGAGAACTGCAAAGAATATTAATATTTAGTAAGAATGACCTAATCTCATTGTTTTACCATCATTACTCGGTGAGCAGTTACACTGTCGTCATCTGATTCTTCACATCGAAATCCTGAAGGGTCTTGTAAGTTGTCGACCCAGCTTTCCTATTCCAGGACTTGGTGAGAAATTTTTCTCTCCTGGTACAGAAGGAAAACCTCGCCTTACTTGGCTCTCATTTCTTTCGTTTCGGCCAGCTAGTGCTGAAAATCTTTCCAGTGGATTTCTTTGAATATTGAATATCCAAATGTTGCGGAAATGTTTCATTAATCAGTGTAATATTGTTTTAATAAACCTAATCGTCTCATCAAGTGTTGAGATATAATCCTGAAAATCCTTGGGTCGCTTTCTATTCACGAAAAGGTTTACAAGATGTATCGGGGAAAGAAGTGCGACTTGTTACCACTTCTGATAGGCTGAAATTTTAATTTCAGAGATAAAAAATCCAAATTGCCTTCTGGTAGTTCGCAAATAACCTACACGCAGTTTACAACAAGTCAATCGATGGAAGCATAAGAACATGAGCTATGCGTGCAGGTTGACTTAATTACACAATTGCTTTCTCGCATAACTTCTGGAACGGGGTTGCCCATATTTGATCTCTTCGAGATTTGATCTCTTCTTGAAGAGTAGCGGGTCAGAAATCAAAATTTTGAAAAATGAATAATCAAGGGACAGCGATGTTCGCATTTCTTGTTCTTTTACAAATTCTAAATTTCAGTATTTCAAGTTTTATTGCTTTTCAGCTGCTCCATTAAATTATGACGAGGATTAGAGTTATTTCTCAAATTCCTAGAATTGCTCACTCATTTTTTGAGTTGGTTTTAGCCTTCAGTTGGGAGGGGGAGGGGAAGAAAAGGAAGAACAATGGATTTCCGTGCTGGTAATTTCAGGAAAAAACAAAAAATATGGGTACCCTAGCTGAAGTCAAGAAACAGGTGAACTTTTGCCACATACAAAACAAGATGAAATTTACCTCCTGAAACTCCACTTTAATAAGGAGGGCCCAGGAACAGTTTTTCAAGGATAGAAGTTCGATAAAATCATTTTGGTAGCACTTAATAGCCATCACCCGCTAGCATCACTTCGATGCCAATGTGAAGCGTTTATCTGCGCTATTATTATTCACTGAGCGGAGTCATGTCTAAATGGCCACTTGTACCTGTTCTGGTCTACTTTACTAAGATGTAGCAAAATAAGATTACCAAATATCTCGGTGATGTTTACCATAAAGCCATTGGCGCGACAAGAATCAGATTTCTCTAAGCAGTGCAACTACTTTTCAGAGCTTGCGTTTAAAGAAGCGAAGACATTCAAGTGATCAATTTGTTTATTCATGGAAGAGGGATATTTCAGAAACATTCGAAATGCTCTAAGACTGAATAAAATGTTAGCAAGATTGCAGTGGAACGTAAAACAGTGCCTAAGGAAGTTATTTTGATGATGTCATAATACTCTGATGATACCAGGCATCATTTCCCTACGGATTCACCAATCCTTGAACTGGTAGGCTGGAATTAGAATTTGTTTTACAGTACTAAGAAAAGTGAGATGCTCTTGATTGCAAAGATATCTCTCTCACAACGCACTATCTTTGTTTTTGCTTTTTTGAGCTTTACTTATTACACCTGGAGTAAATATTCAGGTATGAATTACCCATAAACGGTAAGCAATCTATTGCAGCACTTCAACAGTAAAACGTAAAGTAATAATCGGGATGAAAGTGGTATGAGAATCTTTAAGACGTGTCCAAGTTAAAATTAGAAGAGTATCTGAGTTAGCATGACGTCAGCAATGTTTGTCAAGCATTTGATTTTAGTTGTCGGCTTTCATCCCATTCTAGTGGAGTCTTGTTAGCATTTTATTCAGTCCATTTAAACTTGATCCAATATTTGCATTTCGATTAGAACAAAAAAAGAAAAAAGGAAACATTCGGTGGGATAGGACAGGAATCCCTGAATAAATGAATGCCTTCGAAAGGAAGTTATCACTTTGTTTCTGAAAATGAGTTACTGTTAGTATTTGTCAGATCTTTAGCATTTCAAACCATTTTCTAAAAAATCTGTCTGATCAGTCTGATTTAGTAGTAAACAGATGAAAATGATCAAAAGTGGGAGACTAAAGTTTGCGATTATAAGATTGTCCATTACTTCACCTTCCTTTTATTTCCTAATGGGAGTTGAGGTAAGCAAAGTAATGTTGTAGTGGGTTTACTGTCGTTCCAGCAAATGATACAAGTTTGAGGCACTTTACCATGTTAATATTCGAGTACTACTTCGCAAAAAACACCTGTTTAGCAGGTAAGTGAGCGAATAATAGCTGGATAATGGTCATAACCAAAAGTCAAAATCAAAAAGTTCATTTCATTTACTTCTTATCGGCGCACTTTATCCTGCTACGTGACACCACTGTTAACTGTAAATGAGCAAAACTAAGGTAATGCTGAACAATAAAGCGTAAGCAAATATGTTGCATTTTCTCATATCGAGAGGTCCAAAAAGTTTAATGAGATTTAATTGCTATGTATGCAAATAGATGATTCAACAGTTACTATATTACAGGATGGGAATGGTCGGAAAGCCAACTGCAAGTAATGATTGTTTGTCTGTTATCATTTTGTGGGAGTAATGTCCTATTGGTTGCGGTAATTTACTTATTGGTAAACTCTGTCAAATTATTCTTATAAATGGAGACCATCCTGCAAATCTGGTCGGACCTACACGACGGTATGCTGTCACTCACCATGCTTCTGTACAGAAATTAAAGTTAATAATAATTATAATGCCGGTTCCTTCATCTTAAAGCGCCTTGTTTTCCTGATTTTTCAGTTATGGTTCCTCTGCCCATATCGCGACACAATAATCTCTTCCGGTTGCATATTCAATCTATTTGAACGTCCCACGAACTGAGTACTTTCAAATTGTAGTTACGACCGTTAGAAAAGTTTTTGGTAGTTTAAATTCATTCGTACACATGATAATAAAACCGACCATAATTTAGTGTTTATTTATGATCAATACAGCAACAAAAATTCAAAACAAAAATAAAAATCACAATATTGGACATGCACAATTCCATGGTATCAGATTAATTACAGAATAACCTGTCGTTTAAAAATGTTGCTATTTTCCAAGCAGAAATAGATTAGCACCAACTGTTTATAAGCTTCTCGCGGCCATACCTATAGAAGTTCTTTCGTCCTTATACTTCTGTCAAAATTCTAATCAGTGCTATCTGATGAGCTATCACCACCGTAATCTGCCACTAGTGCTAAAGGTTTGGTACACAGATCCGATTTCACAACAGAAACTAATTCATCGTTGATATTTGCTAAATTCATCTGATCAGGATGCAGCAGTTCAATTCCACGTCCAGGCTTGACATCATCCAGATTGCGCTGAGAAGTTATTTTATAGAAAAACAATCTTTCAAACGCTAAAATGTGCCAAAATGATTGAATCAGAAAACAAAGAACAAAATAAGTACAGGAGAAAGAACTTTCATGAAAGGAAGAAATTTCATTTTCAAATGTCGAAAATTACTCTACAGTGATTATGCATAAATCATTACCTTGTTCAAAATACCTATTTCATCGTGTCCTTCATTTTTGTATTTCAATCTTTTGACAATGCCAAGATTCCCGGCTGTTATTTGTTCCTGTCCATTATGTGCAGGTGACACACCATCGGATGCACTGCGCTCATTTGTACAAAGCTTCATAGACCGTAATTTCTTTCGCATCCCATCATTCTTTGCTGAAGTTGATGGTTTACAACTTGAAAATAAGGGCTTGCTCAATATCGTTTTACGTTTCTCTTCAAGCCGTTCTTCAGGAACTGAAAAGTGGTACAATAAATACATCAAGAAATAGCGTTTTTTTTTTGTTTACTGGAAGAATAAATTACAATTTTCAGACTCCGGTTTTAGTTAAGACTTACTGGAAATAGCAAAGGAAGTCCATTTTCTAAATAAGTTCAAAAGTTTCAAAGAATTTCCAACCTATTATAATAAGGTCGCACCGCTGGTTTCTTTAAAATAGAAAACAATATTAAATTGTTACGTAAATTTCATATTTTTGTATCGCAGAACTGCAGCAGCGAGTTTTTTGTCCTCAACACTTTCTGATACTAGTTTGATGTTCAAAGACATTCTCTTCAGCAAGTCTTCATCTCTTGCTCTTCCTTCGTTCAAACTAGCTTTTTCAAGCTGAAACGGTACAGTTTATAACAGTTTAAAAATAGAATGATGAGAAATTGATCTAGAATGATCCCGAATGACCTTGATTTTAGAAAAATGCATACCTTGAATGACTTCCTCAAAGCTTGATTAGCGGCAAAATCATCCCGCATCCTTTCCTGAATCCATTCCAATTTACCAACTTTATCAGATGAACTTGCTGCCTTCTCTTTGTCTTGTTCCACATGTTCAACCTAAATTCTACAATTTGTTAACGAAACTAGATATATGAATTGAGAGAACAGTATGCACCCTTCGATAATTGGGATCCGAATACTTGGCGCTATCAGCTAATTCAACTCGATTTTCTTTTAAATGGTTTATTCCTTCAACTTTCTTGTCCCTCATGTTATTTGGAAACTATAGACAAACTTGATGTATAAAATTAGTATAATATGGCGAAGCAAAATTAAACCTGAAACATCCGATCGCTTTCCAACTGCCTACTAAAACTCCGATCAACAGCTCCAAGCTGATCGATAGTAGATGGATCATATCGTTTCTCCTGTCGACGACAGCCTTCCACAAGTTCATAATCAAAGTGCTACAAAACTAATGTTTCTGTTCCAAAAGGTATGGCAAATTAAAAAGAAAGAAAATAAACGTAATACATTATGAAGAGGGAAAGAATCCAAGATGAAAAATATTTTGAAGCTAAAAAATTTTTTAAAGTGGTTTGAAAAAAATAACCTCTGGATCAGTGCGTATGACAAAGTAGTTGTCACAAAGGTGACATTTCATACGGAATTCATATAATGGTGTCGTGTAATACATCCCAATTTTCTTCTTTTCGGCATTATATCGCACACCCATCCCAACATGGTTGTTACAACCAAGACACCAAATATTGAATGGCATTTCAAAACTGAATATTGAAGGAATAAAATACAAATACCTCACAATTATTTAACAAAAAGAACAATTCAATGGATGAAATCTTTAAAGGATGTAATTATTTCGTTATGAATTAATATATATTTACATCGACTTTTAACTCATTAACTACTAGAAAATACGAGTAAATATCTTACAATAACATTTCGGAAATTTAAATGTAACGTACCGTATAATGAGAATCCCTTGCTTGATTTTGGCAGCACGTTCTCGCAATGCATGTGTCCCATGATAGCTG
Organism: Loa loa; assembly: GCF_000183805.2. Taxonomy (NCBI): domain Eukaryota; kingdom Metazoa; phylum Nematoda; class Chromadorea; order Rhabditida; family Onchocercidae; genus Loa; species Loa loa. The sequence continues at coordinate 280,932 of NW_018108230.1, read as the reverse complement.
TTTAAACTTTTATGCTTCTTATAATCAAAGTCTGGCGGATAATAGAAATTCTGTCCTTTACGTTCACCCATATTCTGTAAAACTTCGCCAAAGGACTTTTTTAGAAATATGCGTAAGACCTATGGGACAACAAGTAGTTTCCCTTTATTCAGAAAATATTTTCAATTTGAAAATATTCAATCACAATCATCGAGCAGAACTATCTGGTCAGCGCGGAACTTATTCGGACGAAATCATACATTCCGCTTCTTAGAGACCTGATTCCTATACTGACAGTGAAAATATTTTTATTTGCAACATAGTACAGTTGGGAAGAGAAATTCAAATTACTTTTTTAGAAAACTGACATTTTATTGTAAACGATTCTTACAACAAAATAAGACAGCACCATTTAAATCAGCTAGATACGTTATTTTCGAAAGTACGAAACTTATGCATATGTATATATATATATATATATATATATATATATATATATA
>NW_018108230.1:271146-280033 GCF_000183805.2 Loa loa | reverse complement strand
TATATATATATATATATATATATATATATATATATATATATATATATATACTTGTCAAATGAATGTATATACAAACCCATCAAAAGAATTGTAAGTAATTATAAATACGTAAGATTTCTTAATGTTTAACAGCAAAAGAAAAAGCATGAACTACTACACTACACTAACTGGTATAGAATGCATAGAAATTTTTGAATCATTACGGTCCTGAAGAGCCAGAAAATGCTTAGACTTTTCCGTTTTATTTCAAAGTGTCGATTTCTCCTAAAAGAAAAGCAAAATTAACTGAAGCCAAACTAAAAGAACAAAACAGAAAATGTAGAAGTATTACAAAAAGACATAAAACATGAACCAACCACAAAATACCTGTGCAGGAAATATCAACCTGAAATGTGTATAACCCTCAAATTACATTGTAATGACCTAGTACTCCTTGAGCATTGATTTAGTATTCTTTGTTCTTTGTTTAGCATGGATAATTTATGCAAATAGACTGGAAGAAGACTCAATAAAATGGGAAATTCTGAGTAGAATATGGTTTTGAATTTTTTATTGCCCAAGTAATTTAAGTATAATAGAGTCCTATTCGATTACGGTTAAGGTACACACATGCTATGATTAATTCATCTTTATAATTTTTGACCAAAAGCAATGGTAAAATGCGACCAAATGACTAATGAAGTAAATTATATGTAAATCATGGACTTGAAAGTTAGCCATAGATTAAAATCATAAGGCTACGATGCAGGCATGGAATACTCTTACTGAAATGATACATAAACGATTTATGTAAACAACACAGCAACAATGATAAAATGTAACCGATTTGAACTCCGAAATACTGAATTGTGAAAGAAAAATCGAAAATCGAAATTGTAACGAAAATGAACGAAGAGCCGAAAATTGCAAATAGCCCGTAATTAATAGAGAGCATCGGTTTCAACATCATTTAATGAGCCTCGCCAAACTTTCACTTTTTCTCTCTGCAAAAGAAGGGTTCGCTCCGTTCTAGTATGCCAAACATATACCTTCGTACAACCATTAGCCTTCAATTCCAAATCGTTTCGTTTCAAACCCAAAGCAGTAAGAAAATAAGACTCCTAAAAAAGAAGAAAAAGAAAACATTTCTCCATTTGCGCAATTTGAGGAACGCAAAATATTCATAAATATACGAGATAATATACGTACGATAAACAAAATAATGTAATTATTAAACGAACCTGATAACCACGGGGTACGTCATATGTAAAGAATGCATTAGCATCAAGTGCCAAAGATAAATTGATGGCAAACGCCGCCATATCGATAGGAAATGGTCGTTCTGGCTTCCACAGTGAATTGAATGATATATTCTTATCTGGAAAAATCCACATAACATCATGAAAATGGACAGATGAAAGAGAAAAGGAAATCATCAAGAAGTCGTATGAAATAAAATAACAACCACAGCAATAATAAACATACGCAAATAAGAAAATGTCCACAATCAACTTGTAGTGGACTTAAAGTAATTATGATTTTACAGTTAAATAAACCACCTTCTGAAAGCTTTGCCGTCTCAACAATTAAACCACCAACGAGGCCCACTGGCCACACCCCCACTCTTTCTATGGATCGCATTTCATCAAATAATCTCCAATCATAGGTATTGTCATCATCACCGAAATACACAATTCCTCTCCTGGATCTGTCCAAATTCTTCCTAAAATACGGTGTTAATTACACTCCGAGAAGAAAAGAACCTTAGATTCTTAGAACAGTTTAGCTGAACCTTTAAAATATCACTTTTTAATAATATTCTGCTGCAAACAGCAATGTTGCTAGTGAAAATACTAACAAAATTTTTTTCAAAGGCTAGGGAAAAAGTTCATGACGTGATGCAATTTGAAAAATGATTTCATAGCATCTCAGGCTATATCATTCTTCATCGGACACTTCTAATGGACTAAAGAATTTATGATATCGACGGCGTATTTTGAATTAAAAAAAAAGCTATAATCTCATAATTCTCCAAAATTACGTAGACACACGTAAAACATTTCTTGAAAAGTCTGAGAAAAAAAACAAATACCAATGAGAAAAAATCTAAATCACTGAACTTTTTGTCAAACTAATTCTTTCAAGAAGAGGAAATCACTACACCTACAATATTGAACAAATGCTGCTGAATAAAACTAAAAACACCTCAACCACATGAGAGCTTTATTTCGCTGAACTACTCCTCTCGCAATTTTCCAGTTCGGATCTGCTTCATTTGGTTTCTTTTCCTGAGGTGTGAGCGCATAAAGGTGAGCAAATCTAATACGATATCTTTTGGAAATTTCGGCGATGAATGGAGATGTATTATTCGCATCCTCGACTACAATCCAGTATAAGTTGGGCACATACGCTGAAATGGTTCAATGGATCCTGAAATTATAAAAGCCTATGCATCTAGTTGATGAAATATCAAACTTCAAAACGTATTCCAGTAACATACTCAATGTTTGCGCTAGGCGGATGAGATCAGCTTTCTGTGTCAGTCTTCGATAAGTTGGCGTTATAAAATAAATAAATGGAAGGTCTTTGCGTATTTCCGCCAGCGGTATTCGATCACGAACTCTGTAAGCGAAATCAAACTTGTAAGGTTTCATATCAGGTACAGTTTTGTAAAAAAAAATTTCCACATTTATATTTAGAAACATTGCAAAATGGTGGTCCAAAAAAAACATTCCATCCTAAAAATAAAATTTGTCATCTTAACCTTGAAACAGTAAAACAACAAAACCAAGAGTGCCAACTAACAAACTATCAATTCGCTGCAACTTCCCCTCCATACGATAGGTTTCCTTTTCTTGCATCCAAATCTTTTTATTCAACTCTTCTCGTTTCCTCAGCAAAGTGTCGATTTCCGCAACAAGTATATATTTCTTTTCATCCAAATTTTGTAATTGCATCCAAAAAATTGCTACTTGTGCAATAAAAAATAGCCCCACAGCAAATATAATTTTAAAAACGAGTCTTTCACCCAGCATATCGCCGATTCACTCATTCAAACATCCGAAAAGATTTCGACAAAAAAGGGATAAAACTTTTTTTCCTGAGAAAACGACCGAACCCAGTGCAGCAAGATAATCAGCATTAATTTTTAGCCAATATCCAGCTGAAAATACTATGAAGGGAATTGATGTTTGACAATATATAGTTACCTTTAATGATGACGCACATGACGCAGGACACTTAATGGCCGTATCAGGTAGAGAACAAGTTCAACTGACAATGAGTCAAACGAAAACCAAGACTTAAACTACCTAGTTCAGAATTTGTATTTGCATGGACAAATAACAACGTGCAAACGGAAACCTTCAAGAAGCAAAAGGAACACATAAGTTTCACTATCTCATAATCAGCAAGCACTTATTTTAGGATAATAGCTTTCTCACACTCATTTTGCAGCGTTACAGCTTTTTAATTTCCGTTTTCTCATATTTAGGTCCACCAGCGTTAGAAAGCAAATTGTTTAACAAACAGTGCCAGATTTAAAAATGCGTTAATGTGAAACAAATGGGAAATAGTACGCAAAAAAAAAAAAAAAAAACCATTACAGTACGTAAAACCGTTTTATATGGCCACATTTCGACCAAACACAAGTTTATAAAACCCTCAATTTCAGCTAACGCTATCAAATCAGTTAGTTCATGTTCAGGACACGATAAACATCTATCGAAGAAAACTCTGTGTAGATACATTGTAGAAAGATTTTAAAAAAAATCAATCTACCGATTAGCATAAATAATTATTGACATGAACGTAACAGCAGCGTATGTTTCATATAACCTTAGAATATAAATAAGGGTTCAACGAGGATATGAAACATGATTGCATAAACGATGCGCAGATACACAGTACACAAAATATTTTGAGATGTAACTAATGTTTACATTAACTGCTTTTTTGAGAACATTAGCTACATTAATTGTTTCCCTAGTAGTAGCATGGTTAATGTTGATCGTTCGACCATTAGATGCTTATCATATATCGGAGAAATGGAAATCACTATAGAAAACAATTAAAACGCATAGGAAAATATGCGTTTATCACTTTGTTTTTCTTGATTTCTTCGCATATTTTACGGTTAAAGAATCACAAAGTTGATTAAATGATGCAAGATTTTTTTGCTGTCGATTTTGAATAAGAGTGACGAGATCCTTAGCGCCTTCCTTCCTTTGAACCTCTTTCAATATCTTCTCTGCTTCCTTTAAGAAGAAATTGAAAAAATATTCAAATGATATAGTTCAATATGAATCAAAAGATTTTTTTCGACTCACTATGTCAAGAGAAAACATCAGTGGAAAACGCACCTCTGCTTCACGCTGTGCTGCTTTACGACGTTTAGCTTTTTTTCTTTCCGGCTCAGAAACAAAATATCGCGTTGCTTTCAATTCGCCAGATTCAATCATATCACTTATCATATTGTGCAAACGCTCTTCATCTTCGTATGTAACACCAATAACATCATTCAGAATTTTCCCCATATCACCCTTGTATTTTATGTAAGCTTCTTTAACTGCATCACGTTCTTCGCCAGAGTCTAAATTGCTCAGCTGTCGGGGTTTATTGCATTAAAACAACTCTCTCCGTATTAATCTAACTTAATTAATAGCGATTTCCCAATCGAGTGCCCTACCACAAGAAAGCTGAAGAAATAATAACATAGAATTGTAGTAAAACCCCTGAATTTTCTTATAAAGTTGTCAATATCTTCTTTCGTTATCTTCTTAAATATCAATTTCCATCTAGCAAGCCAGTCCACATCTTCGGAGCAAATTTCAGCATCGCCAATAATTCCTGTAATAAAAGTTTAGTGATATTACAGAAAATTATGATATTATGGAAAAACAGGAAAAAAGAAGAACTTACCCACTTCATCATAAATAGCTTTCCTTTGCTTATCACTAAGAACAGCATAAGCATGATTTAAGATTTGGAATTTAGCTGTTGTTTCCAACTTTTTCGTCTCATCATTGCAACGATCAGGATGAAATTGTAATGACAGCTTAAAAAACGCCTTTTTGACTGAAAATAATTAAGTGGAAAAGAAGTTTAGAAAATGACAAATCTATGAGAAGAGGCTAACTACGCAAAGTACAGTATAAATGAACTCCGAAAACAATACACAAGCATTTGTACGGAGAAATGACTCTAATAAATTTTCCAATCATCTTCCTTACTCCAACTCGATACCCTACCATTCTATAACAAAAAATTAACTAAACGACAGCATAACCCAACATAAACTCCTAACAAAAGTATTTCCTTCCAAATGGCATCACCCTGAAATCATCGTCCTGACTCGAAGTTCTGCAGATATTGAGAGTTTATGCGAAGTATTTATCACGAAACAATTACTTTCTGCTTGGCTGTAATTCATTCGTTTCGATTTCGATCCTTTCAAGTGCAAAATTTCATAAAGGTCTATTGTGCCAAACAGACGCTTCGCATCATCAACAAATGACATCTCTAGAACACTTTCGTCAAATCTTCCACTTGAAATTTTTTATCAGTTCATTTCAAAAATCGTGTAGCTTCAAACTTCAAGTTGATGAAATGCAACAGAAACTCCCAAAAAGGAATTCCTGAAACACTCGTCTGAACTATTCACGAGTTAGGATAAGGAAAGACCAGGACTCCCACTCCAACTAGGAAAGAGCCGTGAGCGACCCAACCTCTTCTATCAAATAATGTCCGTGGAAATGCTCGCCAACCAATGGTTTCACCTACGTTGCATGCTACTGTATATGAAATAAGGGGAATCTCATAGTTGAAGGCAGAAATTTAGACAGCAGTGATGGTGGACGTTTGATACAGGGATGAGCTCATTTCATTTGTACCTTTTCGTATGGCTTTTATAAAATTTGGTCGATGTTTTTCTTTCGGAATTTGTTAGATAAAAGAGTCACTTGACTGTGCATCTAATTCATAAGTTACTAAGCCGGGAATCATCCAAATCATTAGATGGAAAAAATAGTGGACATAACTAGATTACTAATTCATCATTGTCATGGAGATTAATGTGCTTCTTGCTTTGTTTTATTTTGTATTTTAATGCAGCAAATAAATACCATTGTTTGAGGTGCAAATATATACTCGAGGTACGAATTTTGATTTCAATGGGTTCGAGTGATGGTAATGATAATTTTGTACAGGAAGTGAAAGTCGTAGCACCAATCAATATTGCTCTAGTCAAATACTGGGGCAAAAGAAATGAAGTAATTGTTTAAATTGGTATTATACCTAAGTCATTTGATGTGACGAATGAGCTCTTTTATGTGTGCCTTATAACAGAAATTCAACAAATAGGATAGTGTTCAAGTGATTTTTAGCAGAAATGTCCGTTAATCTTTAGTCTCACAGAAAATTTTGGCAGTTCTTTATCCACTACTAATCAGACTTTAGGTGCTCAAAAGATTTATTAAGCTATAATAATTGAGGAATAGTTCGTTTTTATCAGAAACTGATATCTCTGCATGTTTTGTATTTCCAGGATCTTATGCTTCCACTGAATGATTCCATTTCACTTTCTATCAATGATCTTTGTGCGAAAACAAGGATACGGATAGGGCCATCGATCAAGAAGGATTCAGTCTTAATCAATGGTTCAAATATATGTCTTTCAAAGTACCCAGGATTTCTTCGATGTTTTAAAGTAAGATTGTTCATTTTTATCATAGCTGTTGTTCATGGTGCTTTAAAATATTTTTGTTGCAAAAGCAAGCAAAAATATTCAATTTAAGGAAGTGAGACGACTAATTCGGAAACGTTCCATTATATCCGAAAGTACAGGGAAGTCAGAGAAGCAAAAATATTTCAGCAAGTTTGAAGTCACTTACTTTTTTTTCCTCTATTATGCTAATAATTTGATGTGCAAATTTTTTCTAACATTAACTGTTACAATTAGTATCGGCTATACACACATTCTTCGTCTTTACAGCTTTTTAAAAAGTTTTGTTCTCCGGATCGCCATATTTTCTCATGTGGTGAATTTTGGTTCAGTAAATTATTCATGTTCACAGGTTGTTTCCGAAACAAGTTTTCCTATTGAAGCAGGACTTGCTTCGTCAGCCTCCGGTTTTGCGGCTATTGCATATGGCCTTGGGCAGGTTTACCATTTAAATATCAACGACGTAATTCGCGTTGCTAGAATGGGTAGGTATAATATGCTGTTTTGTTTGTTTTCCAGTCTGAATTGCGTTATTACATATTCTGAATAACCATAGTTTGTATAAGTTTAGTGGAATAATGTTTTGAGGTGTAATTTATGTGAGGAAAGGATTCCTGATTGAATATGTAATAATTGATAGCTAATAATTTAGACTTGCTATCATTTTGAAGTGACCACAAAGTGAACTGAGACTGATGTAACTGTTCAGGCTCTGGAAGTGCATGTCGGAGTATCTTAAGTGGTCTTGTACACTGGAAAGCAGGTACAGCAGAAGATGGTGCTGATTGCATTTGTGAAGTCTGCTTATTTTCAATTTTTATAACTTTTCGTAATTTCTATGGTTCAAAAAGAAAAGATTTTACGGGATAGTCACTAATAATCCATAGTTGAAGGTGAAAGATGTGACCGATATCATTTTTCCTGGCTGGAAGTATCGATCAAATTAGTTTTTTTTTCAGACAGTTTTTCCGGAAGATTATTGGCCTACTTTGAGGTCACTAATTTTGGTAACCTCATATGATCCTAAAAAAGTTGGTAGTTCTAATGGAATGCAGTCAACTGTTAAAACTTCAAAATTATTGCAAGCTAGGATGGATATTGTGCCTGAACAAATAACGAAGTATATTCCGGACATTTTTTCATTACTGTCACTGTTATGGTTGCTTCAATTTTAGTAATTTATGGGCGATTCTGTTTAACTGTAATATATTTTCATCAAACTCTTCAGTTTGTTTCAGTTGGGGACATTTTGGCAGGAATTATATTGCAGGTTAAAAAATGCTTTTCGCAATAGAGATTTCGAAAAATTTGCCCAAGTAATAATGTCGGATAGTGGACAGTTGCATGCTCTATGTATGGATACTATGCCATCTCTCAGGGTATTCTTTCAATTCTTTTTTCATATCACGTTTTCAAAGATATTGCAAGTAGAATTAGGAGCAAAACAAGACAGTCAAGTGATCATCGAAAAGGTCGAAAAATCGAAAAAGTCGAAAAGGTCGAAAAAAAAAATCGAAAAAATTTCGATCGAAAAAGGTACTACACTGTCAAATTTGGAATTAAAAATTTTTCAGATCATATGATTTCATCCTTATTGAATTTTCAATGATTTAAATCATAACATTCCAAAAGAAACAGTTACTGGACTCTTTTGCAGCATATTTTAAATATGTAAATTATAAGTGTCAGATTGTGTTCCGAAATATATGGGGAGTACTTTTTTATTTGAGTGTTGGTTGCCATATTTTGTTTAAAATTACTGTTCCAATTACAGTCGTTAGCACCACAGCTTTTAATCACTAAACTAAATTAGCTAAAGGGTACTGAAATTTTAAGTGAGTTCCACATCTGACTACAGCGAATAGTCTTGTGAAACAGTTAAAATACTTATTAATTTCAGTACTTGAATAATCATTCTTGGTACTTTATGCAACTTATTCATGCCCTGAATAGGCACTGCAAAAGCACGAAAGTAGCTTACACGTTTGATGCTGGTCCAAATTGCTGTTTATTTTTGGAATCCATTAACGTACCGTTAATTCTGGCAGCTATCGATAAATATTGCAAATTACCATCCGATCTCATAGGTGTGTAATTTGTTGTTTCCATTATTATATATATATATATATATATATATATATATATATATATATATATATATATATATATATATATATATATATATAT
>NW_018108230.1:256640-270462 GCF_000183805.2 Loa loa | reverse complement strand
TATATATATATATATATATATATATATATATATATATATATATATATATATATATATATATATATATATATATATAGTTAACAGCAAAAAAAGCTTCCTTTTCCTCAAATCTAATTTTTAATTTCAAAAAACAATCCGATTTCTTATCAAAGGATGTTGAATCTCATTTCATTTCCCAATACACTATAGCTTACGATAAAATGCATTAGAATGCTTTTGTTCTCACCGGCGCATGGAGCATTAGGTCTCATGACACTTTAATAGAAATTGAGCCAGAAATCATAAGAGAGATGAAGTATAGGTCAAGTTTGATATTATGGAAATCTCAGATTGATGGAGCGAGAAATGTCTCGAACTTGAGTCATTAAGCAGATTATGATGCTACTGAGAATGAATTAATTCTGTTACATGTCTTTAAATTATTTGATGCATGAGATCATTTTGTTGTACGACAAATTTCTTCTTATGCTAAATGATAAATCTTTTGAACAAAAGGTCAAAAGAGTCTTCCCAAAAGGTCGTTTATCGATTTTTATTAAAATGCTACAACTGTTCTAGTTTGGTTATATTGGTGAGCAACTTTTTTCCTAATAAAAACATTTTACAGAGCAGATAACAAAGTGTCCTGCTGCATTTGAATATAAAAATTTGAAAAATTTGATGGAGGAAGAACAGAAAAATCTGGTGTTGCTCGAATCTGTACAAGGCGGAGAGAACAGCGAAATCGAACCGATGGAAGGTGCTATCAAGGATATTTTTCTTAGTTGTGTGGGCGCTGGACCAATGTTAGCTGAGAACAGGTAGATATGTTAGTTGAGAACAGATAGATATTTTGTACTTTTGTTAGAAAATAAACAGATGCCATAAGTTTTATGATCATGAGATGCAAAAATCGTCATGTATTACATTTATCTTATATATTGCATATATTACATTTAACTTATTACTTATCAGAAATCCGACCGGTTTTGTTTGATGGATTTTAAGATTTCGTTTTACATTTTACTACATTTACAATGAACTGAAATGCTGGAGAAGGCCTGTTTCTGCTTTGGCATTCCGTATTTTCTTGATGATAAAAAATGAAGACATTGTCGAAATTGTAAATAATTTCCGCATTTGCTTCTATTTTTCCGGGCAAATATTATTTAAAGATTTCATATCGCCCAAATCTTTCAACTTTGCTTAGCTTCATTACTGTTTTTATAATCATGTGTCAGCTGGCAGTTTTCGAGACTTTTATTCACAGTTTCAAGATCATGTATTCTACTTAAAAACATAAAAAGAAGTAGAAATTCCTAGATATATAGGAATTTTCACTCCTTTTTATGTTTTTAAGTAAAATAACTCTTAATTTCGGTTTCGTAAAATTCGTGATTTCTCCTGCGATATTATATGATATTCTGTGAAATTGAATGTAAGATTGGAAATATTAGATAAAATAAGCAGTAAAAAAAATAGGTGTTCTACAGAATTATAAGGACGAAGATTTTGACAGACACATGGAAAAACATTTACAAAATGAATGCAGCAGCTATTATATTTTGAATTTTGGAGATCAGGAAATATAATAGTACCCAACTTCAGGCAGTTATTATTATTCATGATTATTTTATTGCTTATTAGTGTTAGTCATGTAAACATTTGTTTTAACTAATCCCTCAAGTTGGATTTCTGGGGGGGGAGGGGGGAGGGAGAGGGGGTGGTGGGACGGAGAGGGGGATCGAATTTACTAGTTTTAATTTGGGTGTCGTCAGGCGTCTAGAATTACTGATAAGAGTTACAAATTTGCTCATATATTGGTCTCGTATGCCATTTTTTGTTTCAAAAGACGCTGTGATTTCCTTGAATTGCAGTTTTTAATTAAACAATTTATTTGAACAATAATGATGCAAATAACATAGGAGACCAACAATATTTACAGAAGAGGCAGTACTGGAGCGTTCCAAGTAATAATGGTTTTTTCAACAACAGCACGGCTGCACATGCTTAAAATCCAGAAGGCATCCTTGGAGCTAAAAGTGCATTGTAGAGTGATTCGGATATTACAGCTAGATGAGCTTTCAATTTCACTAGAGCCAAAAAAGTGAAACAGTTATGAAAGTACAAACTTCCAGTGAGTTGAAAATACTCGAAACGCTAAAGCAAACAAAGTGAGGAGAAACTTACTCGGACAGTGTTTGCACGTGCCGCGTTCTCCAAGTTCACCCGGGACACCGCGTTGACCTACTTTCCCGGGTCTTCCTTCTGATCCTGGCTGCCCTGTCTCTCCGGGCAGTCCAGGAGGTCCTGGGAAGGATTGTCCATCTGGTCCAGGAATACCTTTCGGACCAGCTGGTCCTTGTGGACCTTGAGGACCAGGCGGTCCTTGTGATCCAGTCATGTAAATGATACGACCAGGCGCGCCTCGAGTTCCGGGCGGTCCAGTCCTTCCAGGTCTTCCGATTGCTCCAGGTTGTCCTGGTGTGCCCTAAAGAACGCGAGAAGAAAGTTTGAAATCTTTTAACCGTTATAAGATTTCGTGGACAACAGCACAATTTGCCCATACAGTTTCATATGCTCCTCTTATAATGTTCTATAGATTGATAGTAACTGCTCTCATGAAGCATTATTTAATGAAAAAGGGAGTGATTGAAATTCTTTGATATGCATACCGTTTCACCATGTACTCCATCTTTAGGTGGATCTCCTGGTGCACCTTTTGGTCCTGGTGGACCTTTGGGCCCCATATTACCAGGTACACCAGGACGTCCCGGGGGACAAATAAGACAAAGATCGACATGCATTACTGGTTTCAAGTGAGCGTCACCGCCATTTTTTCCGTCTTTTCCGCTGATTCCATCTTTACCGTCATTGCCAGGATCCCCCTCAGGTCCAACAGGTCCTGCTGGCCCCTAAATTACAAAAATATTAGAGAATATGTTTCACTTTAAGCCTTCATTATTTTATCTTCTTTTCTGCCATGAAGTTTTGTGATTTAGGCATAATTTTGTAATTCAATATGGAATTTAACTTAACCTGGTTGCAAGTGCAGCAGACATTCAAATCTGGATTGATCACAGCAGCAGTAGCATGTTCATATTCTTGATTGTTATTTTCAGTGGTTGGCATCCAATGACCAAACCTCCATTCGCGTTTTAAACGTCGGACATTGGCCAATTGTAATCCAGACATTTCGGCAAGCATATCGCGCGAACGTGACTGTAAATCTATCTACTGTAAATCTATGTAAGTCACTGTAAATCTAAATGACTGTAAATCTATGTAAGTCACTCAGGATTTCTGTTTTTGCACTGTTTTACGAGGAAGTGTATAAAATTAATTTATTAGCTTATATGTTACAGTTCAAAGGAACCATCGATTGAAAATCGAGAAAATAAAGGATCTGAAAGACTAGAAGTGATTACTCATCAACAGAATAGTACGCAATTCAAACATAATCTTTCATAAAATACGCAATGATGAATACATTTACACGCATGTAAAATGTCCTTGTTTCTTCTTGAAATTTTACAGCAAAGAAACTGAGGGTTACTTTGAATGTTTAAGTACCTTTAACTCCCTTATTCATATACGTACTCTCAATGCATGCATCTGCGGGTGAGCAGAGAATTCATTTTTGAAAGGTTATTGTAAAATTCAAAAAATTTCATACCTTGCAGTACTCTGTTTCAACAATAATATGACTATGAAGTGACTGCACATAAGAGTGAAGTGCTGGTAGAGTGATTACTGCAGCGATAAGCGCTACTGTTGAGAATGCAACTGCAAGAACTGCCAGTCGACGCAAATGTCGCTGTTCCAAATCTTTTTCCCCACACCCTATCGATATTGACATAATTAAGTTGAACCTGAAAATAAAATGATAATAATTTAAAAATAAACTCTTTTAGCCTCGATTCAGAATTCATTTTTCAAATTTAAGCAGTCATGGATGACATCCCAATATTGATTAATTTAATAACAAACCGCAAATCTAAATACATAAGCATAAATCTAGGAAGGTGAAAGTGATAGAAAGCAGCCAAAAGTTAAGACTGGATGATGATGATGAAATTAATGAGATTAAAAGGTTTATGAAGCTAATTTATTCATTTTTGACATTTATCTAAAAATAAGTGAAAATTTAAATTACAACATTCATACATATTTAGATATTTAAGCATGAACGTATGGAATCGAAAAAAGTATTCATTAATTGAGGTCAGATCAGAATAATATCAAGATATTAGAATTAGTGAAAGGAGACATTAATAGCACCTTCCGTCCTTTATACCTCTTTGATGATAAAATGCTGCTGTCCATTGTGTTTGTTGGGGTAACTATTTGATACTGTTGCTACCCCCCTCAGCGGACATTTTATTCTGTTACAGACTTCATTTTTTCCACTTGGTTTATATTACCCTTCTGTCATATTGTATTGTATCGAAGGCACCCACCCCTCCGTATAGTATTTGAAACAAGATTTTTATCGCTCTCCCGATGGATATATTGGGAATTCCAAGGAGCCTTTCTGCAAGATACATTAATTTTCCATAAAATCCAAATGCAACGAAGTGAAACTAGATTATACGAATTTGAAAGTTTGGATTGAATAAAATGGAGAGTGAAATTGTCAATTATCACCTTAACTTGAGCCACTAAATCTATGGATATTAGCATAAGGAGATGACATAATAGAAGAGCAAATCAATATCATTGGAGTGTTGAAAGAATTTCAGGATATTATTTGGGAATTATTTCATCTAATCTATTTGCTAAAATCAGCTATTCAATAATGATTTTTTGTTCTTGATAACATTTTTTGTTTTTTGTTATGATTTTCTGAGAGCAATTTCAGGTGCAGTGAAAAGAAAAAAACTTTGCAATACAGTTCAAGTAAGTTGACCTTACATTGAACAGTAATAGAGAATATACTTTCAGATGTCTTGAGTGTAAAAATAAGTAGCCTTATGCTGATCTTTGATTGTATATGGTATTTGTGTTTCTTCCTTAAATGCTATTCTTTATTTTACCTTTTTTTATTCTAAATATTTGATGTGACCAAGTAATTTTATTAAATACCATTAAAATTAGCTATTCAAGAAATATCTGCTTCTTGTAAAGCTGGCAGACGGAATCTTCTTTTAATTCGGAACGAACATTTGTCATTGATCCGAGAGATTTTTAACACAGACAGACACTGTCATGAAATTATTTGGCGACAGTGTACTGGTTACAATGCAATCAAAGACAACAATTTGCTGCTCATTTCAAAAAATTTTCCGAAATAATTCGACATCAATACAATTTTGGATTTGCAAAACGTTTAGAGAGCCACTTACAGATTTTATTCAAGTTTTCGAAAAAAAACAAAGATTAATTTTGTTGGAAGGTTTTTTATGTTTTGCCTCCCTACTTGTACTTTGACAAACAATACTGAGTCTTATGGAAACTGTTATTAGATGAAAACTTCTGAAGCAGGTAGGATATTTAATTGTGCATGACAAAAATATCTTTATCGTAACAACAGGTATCGGTAGCTTTTACTGTTTTAATAGCCAAAATCAAAGTATTTCCAATTCATTATTCGGATTCAATTGAAGATATGGAGCTCTTCTCACAAGTCAATGTCTTCATAAAGTTTATTGGCATGCACAGTATCATGAAAACATATTGATCACCTGTATTTGATCAAATTGATCATATTGATCACCTTAAAGAGTATCAAAGTAGGTAGGTCTGTCTTGCAATTCATCTTGCTCGCTGTAAAAATGAGATGAGCGCACATTGGTGAATCAGTCAGTCTAATGCAATGAGATGTGAATTTGAGACCTGTGTGACATAATTTAAATTCTAATTAAGGAAAAAAAAAAAGGAACACGAAATAAAAAACAAAAGATAACTGTTGACCTGAACGTATCGTTTGACCCTTATGTTCTCCTACTTGTGCCCCGCACCATTGCTGTTTTCCACTGTTGTCTCCTCACATACCATTCGTTTTTCTCAGTGGTTGCTTTCGCAAAAATTTCAGAAAGCATTTTGTCCTTTTCATTCCATTTTAATTCCATTTAAACGATTGCTTCTCCATTTAGCATACGCTAAATATTTAAAAAAAAAATCTAGTCTAATGGTATATTAGCAGATGTCTTTTACTAATTTTTGATTTTGAAAAATTTTCGTCTCATTAATTTCTAATAATTTTGTGGAAGATATTGATATTTCTCGATCTCAACACTTTTAGTTGTAAATTTATTAAGCTTATGAATCGTTAATGAAATTATTAATTTATTAGGGGTTCAGAAACAAAACCAAAGTCTAAGTAAGCTTTGTGTCAAATTGGTTTTCATCGAATGGACTGGAAGATGGAGCAGGATGAATATCGTCAAATGCGACGGATTGCATTCCTTGCAATCGTTGTTTCAACTACTGCCGTTACCTCAGCAGTCATTACTTTGCCGATGCTCTACGGTTTCATTCAGACATTAGAAAATCATTTGTTACATGAGACTCATTTTTGCAAGGTAGAAATTTTATCATCAATAGCAAATCAATTTTCTCATTCATATTAGAAAACATAATGAGTAATGCAGAGAAAGCAGGACATTGGATGCATTGGAAAACATTTCTACCTGAATGAACAATTTAACAATATTAGAGACAAAAATTTAAAAGTTTGCGAAAGCACAGGCAGGTGCTCGTTGTAGAGGTTTATTAAGTGATTTAAGACAATTTTGAAATTAAGCTAGAGAAATTAATACTGAAAAGGAACTTTAACCTTTCATTCATATTATGACATTAGCGATGTACATAACACATTTCCAGTCTCGATCAAGGGATATGTGGTCCGAAATTACGGCACTACAGATTGGCAGAAAGTTTTTCAGTCGAATAAAAAGGGAATGGTCATTCGGTAAATGGATGTCGGCTAGTTTTTACGAAGATACTGGTAGTAGTGATAGTTTCAGTGGTGATAGCAGCAGTAGCTATGGCTCAGTACCAATCGATCCGGTATTAAATGGCAATTACTATGAACAATGCTGTACATGTCATACGGTAAATCACGAAGTTCCAATTCTTCTAATAAATGAAAAAATGGATAAAACAATTGAAAATGGATTTATTCATAATCTTTCCATCTCTTTTTAAATGTTTAATCAACCAGTAAGATGCAATATGCAAAATGCATCTGAATTTCCAGCTTGAGATTCTGAAAGCAAAAAGATGGAAGAAATAATTCTTGAATTCTTTCATTTCTTTATTTATCTATTTATCAACTTAATAATTGGTAAATGCAAGCAGAAGTGATATTGAACCTTCCAAAGATATTTCATTCATTAATTACACTATTTGCTGAAATGCATTTTCTCACATTAGAAATATATAATATATCCTTTACAAACAATACATTTAAAATTTCACCTAAAAATTCTATATGATTGGTTTATGCTAATTTCTAAACACATTGCGTATTTGTGTATTTGAAGTCATAGTTATAGGGTGCTTCAGGACCTCCCGGTCCTGAAGGTGAGGAGGGGAAAAAAGGAATGGATGGATACCCAGGAAGAAATGGGAAACCGGGAAAAAATTCGAAAATTTTTTCGTCTTTAACAAATGAGAATATAGAGGAACAAGAACTGTGCATGGTTTGTCCAGCAGGTCCTCCGGGACACCCGGGTCCTATAGGCCCTAAAGGACCTCCAGGTCCTAAAGGAGCACCTGGCAATCACGGGGATGATGGCGAAAAGGGTGAAGAGGTTAGCTATATAATCTTGTGAAATACACATTCCATATTGTTCCTAATTATTTATCAGTTAAATTTTAAATTTCTGCTGTAGTCTTTTCGTTATGCAGTTAGTAAAGATGTGAAAAAATTATAATTTCGCTTCAGGGATTAGCTGGACAAGCGGGACTTAAAGGTCGACCAGGACAGTCCGGGAAACCAGGTACGCGGGGTATACCAGGGCGATTAATCCATATACCAGGACCTATTGGCCCCGACGGGCCGAAAGGAGATTTCGGTGATCTGGGTCCAAAGGGTGCACCTGGTGTAGATGGCATCTCTTACCCAGGTCCACCTGGTGAACCAGGTAATGATGGCAGGAATGGAGTGGAAGGCAAGCAAGGCTTACGCGGAATTTCGGGTCCTCCAGGTGAAGATGGCCAACGAGGCAGTTGTGATCACTGTCCAGGTAAATAATTTTTTATTTTTGATTTTAAATGCAAATACTTTTTTTTATTTTTATATGAACAGCCTCAAAATTCCAGAAATGAAATAATTGAATACATTTCATTAATAGTTTTAGAAATTTGAAAAAAGTTAGCATAAGTTGTTTTCCTACTCGAAATTCTAACATCATGACTTTTGCAGCTCCCCGATTACCGCCAGGATATTGAAACCTGAAAAAAGTTTCAGGAATTAAACAAAAATTTATTATACATGTTTCCGGAAGTATGCTACACTGTCTTCAGACTTCAGATGAATTTATTCAATCATGTATTTATTTTCAAAAATTTCTGCTAAATTAACTATTGATGTGTTATTTTAAGTGTGGGGATAGATTTAAAATTATTTAATGGATTTTTCAGAGGTAAAAAAAGAAGAATAAGGAACTTGAATTGATTTGTTTCTGTCCCGAGATTTCGGACAACTGTATCGAACTGTACATTATTTATCACTTACTTTATTATAGCCACTTATTTATGGCTTTCCATTTTATAGTTTAAATTTAACAGTTTTTTATTTATAATTGTTCGTTCCTTGTTTTTCAAGAAAGAAGTTTCTGCGAATAAATTTGCCCAATCCTTAAGAAGTTTTTGTACACTTTAAGAGTTATGTGTTTATTTTATCGTAGGATAATTTAATTTAAATTACTGACTCATCTGCATAATTTAGCCAAGTTTAAAAGCCATCATGTGTTTCAATATTATAACATTCGCTTGATCACTATTTTTGCTAAGAAAAAAGAAGCTACGAAAATGTTTGCCTTTTATAAGCAAGGATAAATCACAGAAAAAATAGTTTTAAGATAAAAATTACAACCATCTTCATAACAACAAGTTGCATCATTTCGATGAATGCAATAACTTCTGCAAAACTTTAATTCGTTCTTCAAAAGCAATCTGCTTGAACGGGAATCTTGTATTTACACCTTTCTTGCTTATCTAATGCAATGTAACAAAAAGCAATGATAGGTCAAGAAAGGTTATGATGTTATGACGCAATAAACATAATACATCGATGACAAATGATTACAATCTAAATCTGAGTATAAATAAAATTTAATGAGAATTAAGGTAACACACAGTTGACATGATTCGTTCAACGAAATCACATACCTTGCAATAGCGAAAGTCATAACTGCTGATCAGTACAATTCATATTTAGGCGTAAATTTAAGCGAAAAACCAATCACAATTACAATCTAAATCTAAATATAAATAAAAAGGAACAACTTCTTACATGCTTATGAAGAATACAAGAAGTTTTTCACCCTAAAAGCTTAATTAAAAGAAAGTTTAATTAGAAATAGAAATACTGGTCAGAAGATGAAGGAAAAGTACTGCAAACTGACAAATCCAATAAATGCATTCAAAAACAATTATAAAAAAATTTAGGAATCAATATTATGGTAAAAATAGGATAAAATTATTGCTATGTAGAAAATAGAGGAAGGGCAGAAATACATCATAAATTATTTACAACATTGATCCATAAAGGACAGTAGACATAAATATACAAATCGAAGATATCCCGTCTAGAAAATAAATACATTAGAGAAAATTCTTGAAACCTTTTTAAAATCGTACTTATTTTCAACTGTTTCATTTCTACTATTCTGTTGGTACTGATCTGTAGCCATGCGGATCTTTTGTCCATGCTGGACCATTCCCATGTTTTGAACTTGCCAACAATTGTCCTGAAAAACGAAAGACTTGAAAAATTCATTTCAGAATCAGGAAATAATTTATTCAAAATGATAAAAATTTAACGGCGACATTTAACAGCAATTACCGTGTTCATCATGTGTTTGGTGCGACAATCGGCGTTCGGCATCAATTATCGCTAATTGTTTCCGACTGAAATGATGGACAATTCCAGCTCCAAATGCATCACCTAGTACATTAATTGATGTCCGGATGCGGTCTCTGCAGAAAAAAAAACAAAATATAAGAGTAAGAAAAAGTCTGCAGTCATATGAGGCTACTTCATTCACAAATAGCATCATTTTTAAATATTAAATACATTTTGGAGCTCGGTTGAAGTATATACTGTTAAAATCGAAAATCTAATTTGGATAGCTTAAAGTCTTTTATGGGAAAAGTGTCATATAGGTAAAAAGTTTTCATTCATTTTGAAATTATATTTTCATTTGACGAAAGTTTGCATTTTTTTTACAAAAGCAAAGCAAAACTTTAGTTCAAAATATAAAACCATCCCTGATTTATTATGAAGAAAGAAGCGAAATTTGAAAATTACGAAACTTACAAAAGCCAATCTACGGCCACAATCAAGGAGACATCCTTTACAGGTAAACCAACCGCTGTTAAAACAATTAACATTGTAACCAGGCCAGCTGATGGTACTGATGCTGCGCCTATCGATGCCAATGTTGCTGTCAAACTGAAAAATTTAACAATTTCAAATCTTAACTTGAATTTGAATTGAAACTGGTGACAGTCGGATTAATACATGCAATATGTTCCAGAAGACTTCAGAACTCTTAAAAAAGAGATCGCATACGATAACAAATCAGAACCTAATGGTAACAACTTGACCAAAGGACAGATCAACTCCATTTGTTTGGGCAATGAAAATAGCTGCTACTGCTTCGTACAGTGCTGTACCATCCTACAAAACAACTTTAATCATCAGAAGTTAACAAAATCAAAGCACATTACTTGTGAGAAGTAAAAAATCTGTAAGAAAAAAAAAAGGACCATATTGATGGTCGCTCCAACGGGTAGTACAAATCTGGTGACTCGTCGATCGATTCCCAAATTCTCTTCCAAACATTTGAATGTAATAGGAAGAGTTGCCGAACTAAAGTGAAAGTATTGAGCAGAAACAAAAATTTTAATATTCTCATTATTTTCGTACAATTTACAAACTTCTACAGTGCAATCCATAAAAGAAGGAACAAATGAAGTATGAAACCTTGAAGCAGTTCCAAGGGCGGTAACCCATGCTTGTAACAAACCGCGCATATAAGTGAATGGATTCTTCTTGGTACAGATAAAGAACAACACTGGTAAGCTGATTAGTGCATGAATGATAAGTCCTAGCAGTACCGTCACCACATACATTGCCAGCATTCGAGCCATATTCGCGAGATCATCAATTTCCAGAATTTTCCCCGTTATCAAACACATTATTCCAATTGGTGAATACCTTAATTAGAACATTTTTAAACTTTATGATTACTTAACCGTATTCGAATCAACTGATAATAGTTATATAGTCAGATTACTGAGATTTAATAAAGATTCTGTAACATATTGATGAGATGACAACCCCAGAAGTACATTAGCTTGAATAATCTCACGCTTCTTTTAATTTGCATAAGAATAAAATGCAATGCGTACCACATGATAAGCATGACAAGTTTCATAATCACTTGATCCATTATAGAGAAGAAATCAACCATAGTTTGAGCCTGTTCACCCATTTGACTTAGTACTATCCCAAAGGAAATGCAAAATACTATTACACCTGCAACGAAGACGATATGCATGATAATGCTTGGTTATACCAATGTCTCCAAAAGTTCCTCACCAGTTAAAATTAAATTCAGCTATCTACGATGAAAAGTGCTTACCAAGAACATTCATGCCGGCGGTATATTCAACCGATGGTTTCATAATAGTAAGAGAACCGTTTGCGAATGCCTGTAGGATTTCAGAACTGTTCTTTTAATAATTTTGGTTTCACCGGGATATATTTGGTTTGTACTTGTTGGAATGTTGCTTGTACAATATTTTCCGGAAATGTATTCCTGGAATAAATTAAACTATTTAAAGAATAAAGGAAAGCTTGGCATTAGCCCGCTAGTTTCTTTTTTGCTCTGCTTTTTTAACTGAATTTTTTCGCTAATGTCTCAAAAAATACATCCAAAATTATTATTGTTGAAACTATTCAGTTTTCCTCAAGATGAAATTAATATTTTTGCTTTGAACTTGCAAAAATTCGAACTTAATTTGTATAAGCTTCTTCTTGACTATCCAACTACACATTTACAAATTTAGTTCAACTTTGATCATCTGTGAAAGCGCACATCGTTTCCTATCTTTTTCTACTCCTTCGACTTCTCTATATATTCGGAGAGCAATTCTCGACTTCCAGAATTATCTGGTTTCTCGATTAGAACGCAAACTTGATCTGCAGATCCAACTTTTCTTTCAAAGAAGAGTTCTTTAATTTACCTCAATAAATCGAGGAATGTTTCGAGGGTACTGACTGTTTTTGCTTCTGTACCTTCACCAATATCATGTTTGATTGTTGGATCACCGGGATGTATTGTTAATACCAGGAATATGCCCGTCTGAAACAATCAACCTATTATTCACAGAATATCACGCAGAATTTTATCCATCACAGATCAAAAGTTCTCTTTCTCTCTCTCTCCCTCTCTCCCTCTCCCTCTTGCTAAAATGTATATAAAACAAAATATGTTTAGTAGCAATATTGTAGCTGTCGGATTATTTATTTTAAAAACTAACGACAACAGCGATAACAGTTGTAGCAACATAATAAAATATTGCGAGGAAACCCAAGCGACCGGACTGTTTCGCATCTAACTGAGACAGTCCTAAAATCTTTTTTGAAAAAAGAATTGTGACAAAATATTGGTGATGAAATGCTCGAGATAATAGTTCACAAAAAATTTTAACATCATTAAGTTAGTCCTGCTAATAATTAGATCTACTAAAACTTCCAAATTTAGTTAAAAAATATATAATATCTTCAGGTGCTGTGTTAAGCAGTCATATTAAGAAATTTGAAATTGAAAAGAAATTAGTTAAAATTTTCAGGAGATCATCTAGAATTAGAAAAAAATATTGCAAAATAATTTTAAAATAAATCAAAGTCCTTGTTGAATGAAATATGACATTTAAATTTAAATTCGAATTGAATCTTAGATTCAGATTAGCAAATAATGAATATCTAAGCAGAAAGTCATATTTTTTTGTTAAATGCACAATATATTGGATATTCAAATTTATTTTATTTCTATTAAATTGATGATACCTGAAATGAGCGAGCTGACAATAAGGGGTAGAATCATTAGTTTCAACATACGCATCAATATTTCTCCCGGAAAGCTGACCATTACTATAGATTGAAGTGTCACATTGAATAGTCGTCCAATAAAACCCAGTAGAATACCCATTAATACAGAGACGATCGTTAGCATCAACAGTAGATTCCTCCTTAACCAACATGCCATTTTCTAAAAAATTTTAGACCGAATTAGTTGAACGCATGAGAACATTTTAGAATCCGAATGAATTTACCCTTTAAATATTACGGATAGTGTTCAGAAGTAAGACTAAATACTACTGATATCATGTACAAGGAACATTGTTACAACTACATAGTTCGAAATTCAAATTTGTGCTGGAAAACGACATTAAGCAAAATCTTCACATCCGAAGAGAAATGATAATATGAAACACTAATAATAATTAATAATAATAATAATAATAATAATAATAATAATAATAATAATAATAATAATAATAATAATAATAATAATAATAATTATAATAAATAATAATAATAATTATAATAATATAATAATAATAACAATAATAATAATAATAATAATAATAATAATAATAA
>NW_018108230.1:243517-256246 GCF_000183805.2 Loa loa | reverse complement strand
TAATAATAATAATAATAATAATAATAATAATAATAAAAGTAATGAAAGTACTTACAGTGAAGTAATAATAATAGTAATAGTAATGTAAAAATAATAATGAAGGTACTTAAAGGAATCCAGCGAATAAAATTATGATTTCCAAAGCATCATCACAGCAAAAGTTTTTACAAGTAAACGACAACAAGATTTAATTTTAATGAAGTCAAATAAAATTTAAAGAACCTGTCATTTAATACTAATTAATACTGTTTTGATTACTTCAATTCTTGGAAGAACTTTAAAGTTTCGTTTGATGGAAAGGTAGGAAATATAATAGTTGATTTGATAAACGAATTAGATATTTCATATATGATATATGTGTGATTGTTTCTGTTTCAACACTGAAAACCACTGATAAAAAGAGATTTATACATTTATGAAAATTAAAAAAAAGAGAAGGTAAAATAAGTTTTGTTTTTGGATAAAGCATTGCAGTGTGGAAATTTATTATGCGCAGGAATATCTGATGAATACTGCTAACAAAGGCGCAGTGAGTAGCATAATTTAATAAACAAAATCGATAATGAAAAACAATTATAATAATGGACATTTTCGTGTATTTTTTTTTTTGCGTTAGTTATGTGTCAATGGCAGAATGTTTGCAGGTAGTAATAAACCGCCCAATGGATTGTGTGAAATTTGTTCCAAAAGGTTTCGGCAAATATTTAATAATAATGTGATCATTGAATCGTTATAGTTTCATTGGAGATTTTTAATTTGCAAATTCATTTGCAATTTCAATTTTCGCTTCGTTTGTTAGTCCTATCATTTTGACCAGTCATCAAAATGCAGTAATCTTACGAAATACAATATCCAAATTAAACACGGGCAATTTCAATCGTAAAGTAAGCAAAACTAATCCTGAATGAATGACTGTTAACATATTTATAATTCAAAAAAATTCTATTGGAAACCCGAATTCTGGAATTGTAAAGCGCTGTAAATTGCAATACCTCAGTATGGGTGGGTACATCAAGGGAAATCAGCCGAGTATTAATATAACAAGCTGAGCAACTAAAGTACTGATACAATCATCATGGCTAGGCTTCACGAACAAAGATTTGGTTAACCCTCTATTACGTTTTCTGCAAACGCTACAAATGTGGGTGTATCCTTCCAGCTTGCGCAATGAATTTTTCAGGAACTACCCCTTACTCCCAAGGTTAAATTTCCAGGTCTAGTGAACTAGGGCGGTGACAGTGAAGTCCTCAGAACGTAGTTTTTGTTATAGAATCCTTCTATTAGATGGATTACTTTACAAGATTAAACGAGCTTCATCTGCTTGGGTTGGGACTTGTCCCTCTCCTAGGATAGTCGCTAGGAGGCCAGCGAGTCCATCCTATCGGTGGACACATTTTGTCTGATCTTTCATCTGAGACCTAACTGGCACAAGAAATCTTACCAGAGGCAATGCAACCACTCCAAGGACATCGAACCTTCTCCCCCTCCACAAGAGCATGAATATAAAGGAGAATGATGGAATCTTAGGATAAGTATTATAATTTTGCAGAAGTGAAGGATGCTATCTGATAAGGTGCAATCAATTTAAGCATCCAATCAGAAAGACCATCTGATAAGGCGACAAAATCAGATTTCAGCTTTACTCAATAGACAAAGAGCAGTCATTCAACCATGTAAGAAAAAAATTTGACAATGACTCCAAATTTTATAAATAATTAAAATAAAAGATGCTAATTTTAATTGGAGAGTTTAAGAAAGAAGGAATTAATCTACTTCAATGGAAACATCGAACGTAAAATAAAGATGGTACATAACTGATTTGTTGATTTCACAGGCGTTATCTTTCGACAGTGCGAAGAAATGCGAAGATAAATTACGCCTGAGGTGAAAGGAAAATTGTTATGTAGCAAGGTATAAATAAAATAATTAATGAAGTGTCAAATGCAAATTGAATATTGAATAAACATCATTGCATATTGAATATTAACTGTTGGTAATCAATGAAGTAGTAATTATGAAATGCTAGAAGTACTAATGTCTTAGAAGCATTGAAGAAACTGATAATGATAGGCTATTCCTTTTTGTTATAACTCAATTCATGAGGTTGTATCGCAAATGAAATGAAAATACTTCTTATCAATTCTAAAAAAAGATAGATACGAAAAATATTTTGGTTATTTTATGCAAACTTATATCAGCAAACTATACTTTTGGCTAACTTTTGATTGGTTTAAATTTTATGAATGTTTACACAGTGAGCAACAAATGATTGTACGAATTAGTATTTACTTAGCAAATACTACGAAATAAATGAGAAAGAGAATGTGGGAATTGTTAGAAAAGTATGAAATTTTCAATTGCCAGTCAATGATTTAGAATTAAACATAGTGATCAATGATAAAATACAATGTTAACGAAGAAGAATGAAGTTCAAATAAGATACTATCCATGATTTGATTTCATAAAATTAAATTCGAAACTAAAAGAATTTGGTCGCTTATTTTACTTCGAAAAACAAATTCGTTTTTATTTTCTTTTTCAGAAAAATAATTTTTATTGAGTTTATCAATGAATTTGTTTTGTAAACATTGTTCATATCAATGATTCAATGAGCTTGGGGACTTTTTTTTAGAATCAAATTGACCATTGAGTGTATGTAAATATAGTTGGTAGGAGTCAAATAAACGTTTTTTCAAATAATACTGACAATAATCTTAACCAATAATAATAATTATTTGTCTTAGCTATTATGGCTGTGAGACTGATAAAGATTTAGGCCTCCGTAAAAGATGATCTTTTTTTTTGGAGGGGAGAGGAAAAATACATCCTTCCATTCATTTTGATAGTATCAAAGACTGCAATGAAGATTAATTGAATTTCATTAACTAAATTAATTATATATAAAAACTGCTAGATGATATGCCATTTTGATGGCCACTATCAAATAAACTGAATCACTTCTAAAAATTTTTTCTTTTTAATTATGATGAGAAATTCAACCAACAAAAATAAGATCAGAGAATTAATGAACTGTGATTTGATATCAGTGAATAATATTGAGAAGAAAACTATGGGGACTAAGAAGAAAAAGCGAACGTTTTCAGTAAGCCTTCAAAATATCATTTTGTATAAAGCAGGAAAGAATCTCTGAAAAAAAAAGAAGCTTTTGAAGAATACGATGGTTTTTTTTTTTTTCAGTGGCTTAATATAATTAGCTTATGCGAATGTAAGGATTTTTCATTGGTCCATTAAAATTAATACATTGCATTAAAAATTTATCGAAGTACAGAATTTATGTCACCATTAGCTTGGTGACAAATTCAGTAATAATATACAGCATTCTCATACAACCACACAGAAGGACAATCTGCAGATTTTAATGAAATTTGAGAACTTTTCAAGTTAACATTTTTATTATGATTTTGATTCCACTTACTACTCATTATAAACTTCTTCTCTAATTGTCTGACCTGCCATCGCTTTGATCTCTTCCCTTCAGAAAATATAAATAAGTCAGCAATTGAAATTTTGAATTAATCCTTGATCAGTTCAGGAGAATTTGCAAATAAAACTGGCCAATGTAGCTGTACTTTTGAGAATATCGTTCAATGATCGCCTTCAAATAAACGAATTAGCTAGTTTGGTGCCAATGTAGGATGAAAATCCCGAAGAACAGAATATTTGGAGT
This sequence comes from Loa loa, assembly GCF_000183805.2. NCBI lineage: Eukaryota > Metazoa > Nematoda > Chromadorea > Rhabditida > Onchocercidae > Loa > Loa loa. The sequence continues at coordinate 252,558 of NW_018108230.1, read as the reverse complement.
TTTGTTGGAATGAGGCAAATGAGTGGTTCGTGCCAAATGCATATGGTATACTTTTTTGCTTTCCAAAGATTATTTTTGCAACAGTGTTAGCATCATTGGTGCCAGTTGAGATTTAATGGGCCAGCACCCAACTGGGTCAGAGTTTCCGGGTAACATGAAGAAATGTTACTGTTGCCGACTTCGCCATTCTTTGATAAAAATAAAAAACCATATAGTAAAATGGCAAGGTTATTAAAGTTAAAGTTTAGTTGATCAAAGACCGGAGTACGACGAATATAGGGACTAAGACTACTAGAATATGTAATTTTATTTGGAATAAAACACCTGTTCCTAGTTTTCAAATGGTAATATTATCATTGCAAGAATGATAGCATAAAAAAGATATGCATGTAATAGAATGATAGATTGCAACTTTTGAAAAATGAGCCAAAAACTGGAAGGAAACAGCAAGAGAGGACGATATTTGAAAAATTAAAAAATAACTTGTGAAGGACAAGTGGTTAATTGAGCGGTTGAAATGCAGTGGAGGCGGTTTTGGTATTGCAATGGGCTTAACATTGGTGGTGTCTCCGAGAGCAATGTATTTAGCGTTTTCTTTTATAAATCATCCATCGATGCACCCTAAAACAAGTTCTTCCTCGTGGACGCTTTCCGATACAGTACTTACAGAGTTATGAGACACTTTTTGGTAGATAGGCTAAATTGAGCTCTGAAATTTAGGAACAAAATTTGATCTTGATCTTATCAAACCTTAATATTGAAGTTCTTTCTCACCTCTTGCTTCTCTTTCTTATCATATTAAAAACCACTCATTATCTAACATCACAGTGGAAGACGGTTTCAGAATTTTTTGATTGCAAAGATCAAATTCTGAAGTCCACAAACACTCACTCTTTCAGCTATTTTAAGTGTGGAAGTCATTTTGTTAGTGAGACTGATTCTTAATCATTTGAGACAATTTTTATTTAGAAGTGATTTATAAATTGAATGGCATGCTAAATTAAACTTTCAACATGCTAATCGAGAAAGTTCTGCCCTTTGGTAGATGCTTATAAGCAGACCAATCCTGTTCGGAAATGTTAACTTTGGGAGTTATCAGAGTGAACGGTTATGTGAAGCTGGTATAAACGAGGAGAACTTTATACAAAAAGGTACTGTCACTGGTACTGTCCTTTTCTTTGTTCTCGAGAACTTCTCGAGAACTTTCTTTGTTCTCGAGGATCATACCACTTCGAAGTGATCTTGATCTTGTCCCAGTCCCAGTCAACGTTACATAACGCTCTTAAATTCCTTTTTCGATGAAAAGCATGACAGAAGAGAATAAATTCAAATTCTTTCGCACTTTGTTATTTTATGGGTATTTGAAAACGCAATATGCATGATTCACCGCCCATTCTTCGTTTCTGTTTTTGAATTTCAAATCTAATCTACCAGCTTGAGTAGAATTAAGCTTAGATTCGATCTTGAAAAATTACGCCATACCGATAGTCTTTGTCTTCTGAAGTAAAAATTACTCATTATGTTCCTTTTGAAGGTTACGTTTCAGTGGCACTTTTGAATATTTGGTGGGAAAAGATGTAGTCTTAGAAAGATAATGAGCCTTATTTTACGTGTCTACAAGTGATCGTACGTCACGTAATTATAGCACTGGAAAGCCCGCCTATTCGGTATAAAAATTAAAGAACAAAAGTAAGTGTTAAATAATTTTAAGGTAGGGGAGAGTTCATTTTAAAACGAAAATGTAAAGTAATTAAAATAAATGAAAAAAGTCAGCGATATAAGTAAGGAAGAGATTGAGAGGGCGACAATGGGTATGAGTTAAAGTTGAAGTTAACGAAAGTTTTCAAGGGTATATTGATGAAAAAAATCTCCAACTGACTATTTGTGTGTTATGTCGCCTTAGTATCATCCTAAGCTAACTGACATCCAGATAGCAAGCACGAACATACATACATACGTACGTATGTACATACATACATACATACGTTCATACATACATACACACATACATACATATATACATACACACACACACACACACACACACACACACACACAGACACACATATAACCTGTCAGTGTGAATTTGAATTTATGTTAACACCGACACAATTAACAAAACTACTATTGAATATTAACGGATTTTATTCTCACTACTTGCTCACTTTGCCCACCTTTGTCTATTGATCAGGTAAATCCGAAAAAGAGTTGGGAAATCTGATGTGATCGATGATAAAAAGAAGAAACGAAGATAGGTCCTGTTTTTCGTATTCTCTATTTATGAACAGGATCTTATGCTTATATCTTGCCTGCTCATCATATCAATAATTCATTTATAATTATTCATCCGAACTTACGCCACTTCATCTCCCCTTTTTCTCTTGTTTGAAAGAACTTTTGGTCTGTATCAAATTTCAAACTTCTCTTGCAGTTGATCATTTCAACTGTCCTACCTATGTTGCATAAACATTTCCTAACTAAGAAAGATACAATGGATAAATAGATAAGTTAAATAAGTTTGAATTAAGAAAAGATTTAAATGAGATGCAGCTTGTTGTCCGAAAAAAAAAAAGCTACAGCTGTTTCTGTTCCATTAACTTCATATTTGCTTATTAAATACAAAAAGTATTACAACATATATGATTTGATGGAGTGGAATATTTGTTCAGATCCTTTCTAAATTTTACAATTTTTGTTATTCTATTAGACAAGAATATTTTTTTGCCCACTTCTTAACAAGTATTGCCACAAAGATTAGTGTATCTTTCAATGAAGTAGTTACACTTGTCATCTCGACAATTGCGCCGTCTTTTGAATGAAAGGATGAAGAAGAAGTAGCTTTAAAAATAAACAGCGTTAAATTCAATTCGTGTAACTAAAAAGAGAAAGTGTTAGGAAAAAAGAGAATTTTTGAAACTTAAAAATTTCACACCGACTCACCAGATCTGGAAGTTTAATTATCGTAACAAGGAGAAAGGAAAGCGAGCAGCTGCTTTATTTGTTTTTTTTTCTTTCTCTCTCTCCCTCCTAAACTCAATTTTATAATGAGCCTTAGGCATGTAACTGTCAAATAAGGTTTCTAACCCTCCAATTTCCACTCTTCTAGGAGGCAAACAGGCTACAAGATGAATAAACAAGAAAGAGAATAACTTCCAGTGCAGCAAACCAATTATTAACTTTCTGATGAAAGAATAAAAAACCTGACTCTTATTTGGGCCTGTCATTTGAAAAATATTCGACAAAGCCAGAATAATGATATTATAGGTTAAATGAAAAAGAACGAATTTTTCTTCTCGTTTGATCAGTTTCACTTCTTTTCAAATGAAGTACTAAAGTTTCAGAATTTGAGATATTTTAAGAATGTATGAGTCTTTTCATCAGAGAAAATGGCAAGAAACCATGTCCATTATTTGATTCATAAATTATATAAAGTTTATTTTCAAAATCTTTCATATAATTCATCCGAGAAATGAATTTAAGAAAAGTGAGGAATTATGGATACATCAATAAAACGTTTACCTTGCAATAATTTAATTCTAATTTTCAGCAATAATTAGCAAGACCTTCATGATATTTCTTTTAAGGCAAACATACAGAATAGATTAGAATTTAAGGAGCTTTTGCAATTTCAAATTTTTGCGATTAAGAACAAGAGTTGAAAACTCGTCACATTGGTAATTAGTGAGAAATTAAACGAGTAGAGAAAGTGAGTTAAAAAAAAAACAACGATTTCAAAGAAATCAGGAATCAAAGAGCAAGGATCAGATTTACGGTAATAATTGAATTATCGAATAGAAGGTCACCAAGGTTATTTTAATTTCTCTTGAAAAAATCGACGTGTCCTTGATGGCACCGTTCTGATTGGTTTTTTACCAATCAACAGTGACATGGGAGAAAGAATTATTTCCAAATTTGTTCAGTAACACCAACTTATTTTAAACTGATAACTTTTAAACAGCAAATTTTTTGAACTATTATTTCGGAATTAAATTCATTACATTGCTTCATTGCGAATTGAGGTAGGAATATAATAATAGCTCAGTAATTGTGTTTCTTTCTTCAATAAAAAAACAAGAAACACTAAAATTTAACAAAGTATTTAATTTCACTTACAACACTAATTAAACTTTAGTTAAGTTAAACTGAGGCGAATAGCTTAAAAGTCGGTTTCAAGAACTTTTGTCAAAATAAATAACTTGTTCTATCATCAGGACATGAAGGGCAATAAAATGGCCCGTTTTGCTCTGATGAGCAAACAATTTGGTGGAAAACTTTTGCCGAAAATATGAAATTTCAAAAAAAAACCGGAAAGTGGTTTATGGAAGTGAAGTGAAGCGATTAATATGTATCTCATGAGTTATATTTTTCTTCATTTATTTACCAATCTTCAAAGATTCTTTCAACTGAACAAGGATTTTCACTGATAATTTCTTTATCTTTAATTTTAATTCCATCATTTCTCAGAGTCCCCACATGATAAGCCCCAACGAAAGGAGAAATTAATGTCTTGTGATATCTGGTTGTAATTAGCAAAGTTACCAGAACACACGAATCATGACAGAAATGGAAGGCGTTGTAAAGAAATTGATATTAATACTTATCTGAGTTTATAAATTTATAAAGTTATAAATTTTCGAAATATATGACTTATTGTGTTCTCGAATTTTCATTTCTTATTTCTCTACTAATACAGATACCGAGAAACTTCTGCAGTATCCCAACTGGAATATGTATCACAATGTCCTGAATAATATCCAATCTTGTGATAGAATCATTATCTGCTCATAGCAATCAATTCGTTCAAATTGGGTACTCTGAACATTGAACACGTTCATCCACGATGTGAGATAAATATGGATGGATGTATGTGGATAGAATTGAAATGCTGTGACATAATGAAATAATTATCGAAAAATAGTGAGAATAAAATTGACTTTCAATTTATTATATTTCGATAACTGTCACAGTATCGAGAAAGTACCAAACACGATTGGCATAAATTGAAATTAGACAATGAAAGAGCTGTATATCTGAATAAATGGCCTTGTATAGATGTAGATCCACTAATCTGTGTCACATTAATTGGTAATCATTGTCTGCTGATGCTATACAATATTTTCAGACTTCCAAAAATACATTCATTTAATTTGTTCATTTTACTCCACTCTTTCCATCATGTCATCTGCACATAATAATGGTGTCATTTATTACAGGCCAGTTCGTTTTTATCTATTTTTCTATGTGTAACTTTGGGTGAGTAAATTTTTGTTAACTTGTTAGTGCAGCAGGAAATTAGCTCATAGAAATTTTTTTTTTCGTTGCAAAAGATTGTTTTAATTTTTATTTTTGAAGGAAATTTTGAGGTAAAAAGGACTGGCATTTGTTTTTGGTTTCAAAAGGAAAAACAGAAAGGAAGGAATTTTCAAACGTTTTTTCTTTCCTTTCTTTAATTTAATATTATTTGCATGCTTCCCATATGAAAAAAACAAAGTAAGAAGTTGTAACTTTCACAGAATTTAACCAAACAGCTTATCATACAATGATGCTTGGCTGTATTTAAACATTTACTGCAAGTCATTGCAGGAATTGGCCTAATACTTTTGATCAGAGTAGAAAAAAGGGCCGTTGTAAATTTGGAAGATTAGATATTAAAGAAAGAAATCTCAAGGATAGAGAATATTGCTTAGCCTATTCTATCTTAGAATGGGAAAAAATTATCGGAAAAACACAAGCAAGTTATCGTATATTACTTTTTCTAGGCATATGTGACATTATAGAAGTACTTTTAAGCAAACAATTTGCGGGTTGACAAGTATTGAGGGAATTTTTTTTTCAAAGAAAAGAAAAAAATTCAGAATAACGAAATATTTGACAGGGAATTTTATTGAAAAAGAATTTTTACTCTGCAATTTCCCTACTTTAATGATTTCTAAGGTCATGCAATTTAACTCAGTTATATTTCGATCCTATCACTTTTATTTTCCACAATCTAGTAAATCCATCACTTTGTGGTCATTAAGTTAGGAAAATTTTATTAAACGTAATATAGTAGTCCTTTTGGATTTTTCAATAAATTAAATAAAAATTATAAATGGGGCAAATCTTTGTATATCCACATTTATTCATGCTATTTGCGTTACTTAAAGTGAATGACGAACTGAATAAATGAAATGATAAATCAGTCTTGAAAACAAAGTAAGAAAGTTGACACTTAGTATGTGATATAGTAAGCACTTCAATATCGTGAACATTTCCTAGTTGAGAGCCAGAGATTGAAAAATTGATACGGGATACTTTCCCAAAACAAATGAGTGCGGTCTTGTTGTGATGATACAACGACTTGGTTGATCCGACAACATTTTTTCTTCTGCATTTCAAATGACTGCTGGAACTCTTTTCTTCAAGCATTTTCACAGTCTTCTCGAAGTATAGTTAAATAATTATGATGGAAAGAACTTGGAAGTTAAATCATTAATTAGAAGATAATTACGAATGTGCTGGCAAAACATACGACGAAGTATTCGTGCCATTTTCATTTATCAAATTTATAACGACAGACTCTTTTATCCTTCCTTTTTTTGGATCTCATCCGTGCAAGCAATAATTACTACATTGATGCCATGTATCCTTCACTCATGCACAGAACATTAAAGAAGAAACAAACAGTTCGAAGAGTTATTAAAAATAGAGTGAATTGATGAGAGGAAAGCACTTTCTTATCATTTTTTCACAATCAGTGATTTTCTTATCATTTTTACAATCAATTCAAGCTGGGATAAGAAAGGAAGCGGAAAAACCGGTAAAGGAAAAAGTAAGCGGAAGAACCATGTGAAAGAAAAGAAACTTGAATATATGAAATATCATAGCATGGTCTTGTAGAAAATTTTAATATTAATGTAACGAATGAATTAAATATTTCTCAGTAAATGGATCAGAGTTGTCTCAGTAAAATAATGAAAATTATTATCACTATTATTGTGACTTTTTTTTATTATTTACCATCACTTTATTGTCACTATTATTGAATCATTATCACCATTGTTGAATTATTATCACTATTATCGATTATTATTACTATTCCTGAAAGTTATTATCACTATTATTGTGAAAAATTATTGTGATTAAAATTATAAAAGTCATTATCAGTTGCAAATAAGCTTTGTGCGACGATACAATTTCATAGTTTGTTGGATCGAACATGAAAGAAACTGTCGTGAGACCAAAGCAAAGTTTAACTTTTCTCTCAGTTTGCTTTAAAATACTGAAAAAAGGATTATGAATTCGTTGTTGTTAAAAGCTATGAATTCCTGAAATAGCTAAAGTTGTAAAGTTCGAAACTTTCCAATATTTTTCTCAGGCCAAATTTATCAAAAAAAAATTCTTTTTTACTTGAACAAAGAAATTGCGAAGTGCAAATATTATATTTTTCTTTTAGAACAGCAAAATCGTTAGAATGTAGTCTTAGCCTTATGAAAAAAATACGAATAATGAAAATTAATAAGTTGAAGCTGAAGTGTAAATGAACAAGAAATGATTCGAATCTACAAGAATGACAGCTTTGAATAATTAATAATATTATGAGTAAACAAGTACTCAATTTCATCATTTCGAATTTCAAATCCCTCTTTACACTTTATTCTCAAAAAGTGACCATTATTTTCTTTCCATGTCACATTTTAATTTTATCCATAGGAGGCTTCGAACTCTTTAGTGAAAGAATAAAACGATTTTTTTTTCATTATACACAGTTTGTTCAAAAAATTTTTTCCATTGTAAAGATGAAGCAAATCGATTAACCGTACCTTGCAGTTAGATTAGTGAATTTTAAGCAATCATCAAAGGATAGCTGAAGAAATGAAAGTTTTGAGAATTACGGTCAGCAAGGCGATCATTTGAGAGTACTGATTAAATAATTCGCATTAAAAAGATGAGGATGAGAAGATAGAAAATGATGATATTTTGAGGAGTGCATAAATCTGAATTGTTGACACGTCCACTCACTTCTTGTCATTAAAGATATTCATTGTTTGTTGATAAAAATAAAATAAATTTGAGAGATTCAGTTTCAGTTTTACGTTTCAATATTCATTGTTATAGGGGACAACTTCTCTTTTTCAAATCAAATATAACGAATGAATTGAAAAAAGTGTTTGATTTCCAACTGAAACTGGTCACTCAGAAAATTTTCTGTAGGTATCTGAGATATCTAACTCTCCAGCAAACTCTCAAAACTCAAAACTTCTGAGTTGGTGCTTTCTTTGCTCTGCAAGCTTCTTCTTCTTTTATCATAATTTTTCAGTTATAATAAATCAAAAAAAGTAATTTTTAAAAAGTTCAGTGAAATTGTATACATGCACTCCGCATCTAATCATTCTTTTCTGATAAATTGTTCGAAAGCAAAATCAAAATTTCGTCATTTATTAATTTAAATAAGAACGGGCAATTAATGATACGGTAGATGAATGAAGTAAATTAAGCAGAATGAGAAATTATTCAAAGAAAACGGCCATAATTTCATCTGTGATGAATAAACAACGCAATTTACTACTTAACCACAACAAGCCAAGAGTGAAAGGCGGTGAATGTTGTTAATGGTCTTCCCTTTCTTCACATTACACCTCCCTTCGAAGATGATTTCTTTTATCAAAAAAAAAGACTAGTAGTATTATTGCTTAAGTATCGTCTTTCACCTCTTTTGAAATATATCATGATTTTTCTCAAAGAGTTTTGAGATGCACTGTGCTTCTGATTTGAAATTCAAATCATTTTCTCCTCTCATATAAGAAAGCATGCATATCTTAAATGTCTGCTCCTTTCAGTAATGACAATATCTTCATCAGGAAGCAAACGGAAAGGAACAATCGATATTCCTGAAAACCTCTTTTGCAATATATCTCATTTTCTTAAACGAGAAACGGGAGAATTTACTGCGACAGTGATTATTAGCGGAAGAAAATGATACTTTCCAATCAATAAACGTGCGAATATTTGATATCTGAACAAAGTGTGGTTCCTCATGGGTTTAATCACTTTATCATTTT
>NW_018108230.1:202739-243402 GCF_000183805.2 Loa loa | reverse complement strand
AAAAAAAAGAACTAGTAGTATTATTGCTTAAGTATCGTCTTTCACCTCTTTTGAAATATATCATGATTTTTCTCAAAGAGTTTTGAGATGCACTGTGCTTCTGATTTGAAATTCAAATCATTTTTCTCCTCTCATATAAGAAAGCATGCATATCTTAAATGTCTGCTCCTTTCAGTAATGACAATATCTTCATCAGGAAGCAAACGGAAAGGAACAATCGATATTCCTGAAAACCTCTTTTGCAATATATCTCATTTTCTTAAACGAGAAACGGGAGAATTTACTGCGACAGTGATTATTAGCGGAAGAAAATGATACTTTCCAATCAATAAACGTGCGAATATTTGATATCTGAACAAAGTGTGGTTCCTCATGGGTTTAATCACTTTATCATTTTATTCTTCAGATTTGTCATTTAAGCGAAAAAGGCGGAAAGTTTGGAGAGTGGAATTGTCAATTTTGCTCTTCAATGATTCAAAAACCTAATTGTTTTATTGCTTTTTATTGCTTTCAAGCGTTTCATCATTGATGCTACCGTCCAAAGTAAATGATGTGAATACCTTTGAAGAGTCAAATTATTAGCTGCAGAAACAGAAGTTATGCTTGCCTAACTACTGAGGAAGAAAATTTGGAATAGGGATTTGACTTGCAACTTGAAAGAGGATTTTGGTAGGAAAAAAGTGAAATGAACTAAGGACTGGATGATAAATTGAGATCGCAAATGAGAGGAAGAGAGAAGATAGAAATTAACCTCTGAAAGTTCCATTACACAGTTTCTGAGAGTTTGCTTAAAATGGAAATTTAAAGCTGAATTTAAACCCTTAGTTGACGACCAAATTATCATAAAATTAATCCAACAGTTTTGTGACACCTGGCTTACGACGAAATCATTCTGCCGAACTCAACACAACTAGAAATATTACATATTCACATCATCCGTTAATTTTCCTTTTATAGCATTAGAAAAAATTTTGCAGATAGAATAAACAGTAACATGGCCCAGCCGGGATGGAGATGCAAATTCGTGCCGGAACGTATTTGGTAAGCACATGACTTATCGAACAGGAAGAAAACTATTACAGATGATCGGATAGTCCTGCTTATGGTGAATTAAAGCGTGTTTTTCCTCAAGTTAAATAAATACCACGAAGTAATCAATCCATGTTTGATTTCATGAATAATATTATTCTTTTTCTTGCAAATAAGAATTGATTGAAGGATCCAATCAAAAATAATTTTGTGGGTTACATCTGAGGGACTGAAGAGAAAGCGACAAGTCAAAAAATCCCTTCACTTCCTGAAATGTCATGAGAAATCAAATGCATCATCTATTAAACCATTAATAATCGCAAATTATTCAATTATTCGAGTTCATTTCCTTGTAATCAGTCAGAATGAAACTTTCGCTGTGAATTTTAAATGAATCAAATTTCAATAATATCATTAAAAATGCCAAGAAAAGCTATTTGAAAACGATTCGATATCTCAGTCATTTCAAAAAACCTCCATTGAACTTCGTCATTTCCTCGAGAATGATTAGGAAAGGAGTAGATCAACAAAAAGCTTTTCATTAAAAACGATTTAAAACATACCAATGAGATTCCCTTTAATAATTATTTTCTTTGCTCAAAAATTGGCGCATAAGTTGATAGGCTTCCTGAGCTGCAATTAGAAATGTAAAATGTTTCGTAACCAAAGTTTACTCTGAGGCTAATTTATTAATATTGATCATATTAATATTAATTATATGAACAATATAATTAGGTCAAATCCACCGACTAAAACTTTAAACTGTTGGATGGATTGATACAAATAAATTAGCTAACTTATTAATATCAAAACTCAGACATTTGATCAAACAATCAAACTCTTCTCACTTATCGCACTTTTCATACTTGATTATTCATATGACCTGACTTTTTGTTTTTTGATGAGCTACACAAATTACAGAATTTCAGTTTTTCATAACAATTGTAAAAATAATTTTAGTGATAGCGTTATGAGTCGTTTTTTGATAAGAACATAATATTTCCTTTCCTTTTAAATATTTGCTCATTAGTCGGTATAGAAATAAATCCTGCATAAATCTGAAAAAAACAAAAGTTTAAAACTGCGATGTTTCAAATTTAATTTCCACAAATCTGGAAATATGAAGTGACAGTCGTGAATTAGGAAATATTGCAGATGGGTCAGTTATGATCGAACGGTTGCATTCTCATTTCCTAGGAGAATTCTCAATGTCATTAGTCAAACGGTCATTTTATTCATTTAACTTTGCTCTAATCTTCTTCCGAAGTACTCCTTGTACTGTTGTTTCTGCCTTCCAATGAAATCCAATTCTTAAATTTTCTGATTGTTAGAAGTAAATCAATAATAGAATTTCTTTAAAAAAGGGAATTTCAAAAATGAAACGAATCTTCTGGTTCATAATGCCAACGTTTTTTTTTTCATTATTAAGCTATTTGAAACGATTGAAAAATTTTCTTAACTTTGAAGGTTATATTCTTTTCGGAATCATTCCAGTCGACCACCGCATTTCTCCATATTTCCACGTAACTCTTCACGTAAGAAAATAGGTGGTTGTTCCTCTGTAGACTAAATAAATTGTTCCTCACTTAACCGAAATCAGCAACTGTAATATCTGTGGTATCAATAGAGTTAACATTTTCAAATGTAACTGAAGTTGGTTAAGTGAAGTTCAAATGTAACTTGAAATATTGTTGTTGCCATTCAAGTGCACTGAACAGTTCGGATAACATGATGGCAGAGGACATGGTGGCGCAGTTGGAGAGAAAATTATCTAAGGGTTCATTTCGTAAAGCATGATTATGACATTTGTAAGGTGATGTGGGATTCTCTATGATGCAGGATGTGTGCGAGAGGAAGAATTTGAAAAAGATTTCGAACAATTAAAAGGCTTCAAAGCAATATAAGCAAGAGAAACCGCAAGATTATAAATATCAGAAAAGCCTAAACCCTTTATTACTCACGCAGCTTCGATCGCTACACTCATGTCACAATTGTGGGATCGCCTGAGATCCTTCCAACACTTCGTCTCTTCATCTTCATGATCGGAATATTAACTGCAACATTCTTTGTATATTTCATAGTGCAATCTTAACCATTCAACTCTTCGATAAATAATCGATAACTGATACTTATTTTCATTTTGGGTGATGTTTCCCATCTTACAATATTTGGATTTTTCTATTTCTGGACACTTTTTTCTTTCATGTCATCTTCCGACGTTTCCTCCTTAATTTCATTTCTTTATATCTCTTTGACATCTTCCACCTTTCTAACTGTGTAACCAGATGCTAACTTCAGAAGTTAGCTTCCGATCACCTGTAAATCATTCACCGGCATAATGTTTCACTCGGATTTTTTTTATTTAAAATAGCAAGATTAAATAATATATAGTTGTTATATTAAAAAACTAAATATTAAGTTAATCTTGGAAGGAGATCCTCCATCAATACTCTAACAAAGCTATCATTCTCCATACCTTAGACTGCACTTCCATCGTTTCAAACGTTGATGGTAATCATAACATATGATGGATCACATTGTCAACGCTGTTACTCTTAATCTGCCTACGAGCAAATTAATACTTAAGTTTTTTAGCAATTAATATTTAAGTCGGACAAATAGTTAAAATGAATAAGTCAATTAAACCAGCAGCAAGTGGTGGTTAACCTTAGTTTCATTAAAAGAACAAGCAAATGGAAAGGAAGCGATGAAAGACAGAAATAAAGGTGAAATATTGGATGAAAGTGCAAGATTGTCTAGAAAATTTGCATAATCAAAGTTAACTAATTTACTTTTTTCTCTGGTTAAATAGTTAACCTTGACTTATTCATTGTCTCTGAGTCTGGAAATTTCATTCAATTATTTGAAGGCTTTCATTTCCTCCCAATAATTTCTTCCTATCTTCTTTGAATATGTTAACGTTTAAGCATTCTAACCTGATAGGAAATGATTGGTACATTTCCCATTGCTTTAATCGTCTCTTCCCTTATCATCTGATTTTTCTTCCATATTGTCTTCTCTCGACTTTTCGTCACCCTGTTTGTGCTGAGTAAACAGCGTTCCATTGGCTTTTGTACTTCCCTTCTTGCATGAGTCATCCCCGAAATATCAGCTATTTCAGAAACTTTTCTGCCATGGATTATATCGACCGGAAACGGATAACGAGTAAGAATATGCCTGATTTCTGATTTTGGCGCATTCAGTTATTAAGTATTGCATAATATCAAGAAAAAAAAATCAGAAGAGTAACCTAAAAGTGGTTTGTTCGCATTTTTATTTCATCTGTCACCAATATAAGGTAAAGATAAATAACAGTTCAGCCTGCTTACTATACATATAATCTATTTCTTTCCGGATTCTCTTCCTTCATCTTATTTAACTGATTAGCGTTTAGCTGAATATCCGAAATTTGAACTTTGTTGTCAGATTTTGCTTTCTTCCGTAAAGTAATTGCCGATATTTCAACGAACCTGTCGCAGGTTATGCTCACTATTATTCATTCTTTTATTTCTCGAACGGCATTGGATATATACTTATCAGGTTTCCAGTGTACCATTAAAATATATTTATCATTTATGATAAAGACTATTTGATTATAATTTTCATTTATCACTGCAAGATAGGCCTTTTAAATAACGAAGTAAAACTAGCAGTGATAATGTTTTTGGGAGAGGACTTACTATCCAATTTACCATATTTTTTTTGATTTTTTACAAGAACACGTAGCGCATAATCTTTCCTAAAAAGTTTTTTTTTCTTTACGAAAAAAATTCAAAGACTGTCTTTGGCAATTTGTTAATTGTCGCTAAATACTTATTAAATAATGATCTTCCATGGTACTTATCAGAGAGATCATCAGTGGGATGAAAACATCTAAAACAAATTCAAAAAACGAAAAATCCATAGAATTCACCGTGTTGTTTCAGGAAAACATAAGGGAAATAATTGCCAGCAAAAAAGGCCTAAAGTTGTTAATGAAGATTTACTCTATAAACAGTTCATTTTAATGATGTGAAGATATCCGAGTCTCAGGTACTCACTCTATGTAATAACCTCCTCACTGTAATATTTCTTCGTTGGCTGCTAAATTCGATAAACTTTATTACATCAATAGGAAAATACTTAGCTTCCTAAATTTGCATCCTTTATTTTTGCTGTCATCGACTGATATGAACATTTTTAACTTCCTAATTGACCGATGACAAAATAGCAAGATGTACATAAAGGGAGGTCGATATGAATATATCACAGTCGCGGGTACTTACTTCCTTACAAAAAAAAAAAAAAGAAAAGAAGAAAATTGAACCTTACTTAATTTAATGCTGCAAAAATGCAAAATGAGATCAAACACTAAGATATGAATTTTAAATCATTCCGAAAATTAGAATAAAACTTGTCTGTCTATGAATTTCTATAATGTAAATGTAAATCATTTCAAACTAGCTTAATTCTTAACTGAATAGCAACGTAGTTTTTAAAGATGTAGTTTGGTTTACTAATTAGCTTAATCCAATTATACCATATGAAGTTTCAGAAAATGCTAAGAGTTGCGAAATGGAGCATAGTTAAGGTTGAAAGCTGGAGGGAGCGTTTTAATGAAGATTTGTAGTTGTTGAATGGATTGCATAATGATAAAAGATTGTAATCAGTGTACTGATAGTCTGGAATAAACAACCAATATGAGGACGAACTATAAATCTTAGGAACAAGTAAATTACTCATTCCGTCAAATAAAGCGCTAATGAGATCAATTACCTACTACTATAAAATACCTAATTTTATAATTTAGCCTACTTTTTGGATCATTTGTAATTTATCGCTACAGTATCTCTTGTGTTACAATGTCCATTAAATCCTCTGATTCAGAATGGATTTGAAGTTTTTGTGGTTATCGAATATTAAATTTATCTTTGCCAATCTCCATTTTGCCTCCCTTTGAAAGCCTAACTAGAGTGCTACTACTTTTTATGGGAAAAGCCGGGATATGGAAGGAACGATTATCGATACACCAGATGGTATGTCAGTGCATCAAATTACGATACACCGTTTGGTTGGAACATTTGCTTGAATCTGTTGTCTAGAAAGATTTTCAAAGACTGTGAAGATTTTTTTTGGGATATCGATAACTGGACTAAGATTTCCATCAACATTTAAGAATGTCAGGTTAACTTCTGTATCTCATCTCATCTCTGTTCTCTTCTCTAGTTAATATACAAAGCAGTTATAGTTTCATATCCGGAAATAATCACAATAAGTTTTGCTGAATTCTGTTTGTAAAAAAAACGATTTAATCCAAAGAATTTCACATTCCTTGTAATGAATACCGACTTTTTTTTCTTCATAGGTTATAATGAGAGAAAACTGCATTTCTATAATATTTATACTACTAGTCTGACCAATTTATTTGTCAATTGTGTGATGACGGTTATGCGTACCGGATGCGGGAAACAAGTTGTTGATAAATAAGAGATGTGAAAGAAAAGGATTTTCACTACCGTTAAAGGAATAGTAACAGGCAACAAAACTTATCCTGTTTTTGAGAATACCAAAATATCCGAAACGAGGATCTTGAAATAGGATTGATTGTTATCGATCATCTACCTATTGGAGGCTTTTCTCCAATCTCTTCATCTCCCAACAGTGCGTCATATTTAACAAACCCCATATAAATAGTAATCTCTTCCTTAACTAGGCGATCTTGCGAGCTTTCCAAACTACTGTAAATTTAGCAAATGTTCCATACAACCCTTATTATTTCTTCACTACTCGGATTTTCCATCGCTTTTCATCGTACGCTTTCATCATTCTTATTTTTCTAACCACTCGGCTACTAATAAACAGTATGATTTGAATATATTCGAATTAAAACAGTATCTGAGAAATTTTCGATTGTTATAGAGTATCGAAAACTGGACTGTACAGAAAGTGACAAAAGAGCAGGTGACGCCCCAGGAAAAATTGGGTGTCATTTGGTTTTAAAAAATGAAGAATTTGAACCGGGTAGAAATGCTCCGGCAGGTTCCGGTTGCTACACGGTTAGTGTTTTTATTTTCCCCAAGAAATGAAATTCATTTTACACCTTTGCAAGCAATATCTCTGAAATTATTTTGCAACGAACAATGTTCTGAAGTGGAACTAATAATCAATTAATCAATTAACATAGTAATCAATTCAGTAACGGCCTAGAATAAAAGTTTTTCTAGAAAAATTGCCTGAAATCCTTTTGCAAATTCAAATAATCTGTTCCGGTTTTTATATTTTTCACTCACTAGTGAATTTCTTTCTCACTTCGACAAAATTTTCCATTAATTTTATCTAATTGAAGCATAATCAATAATGAACTATTTCCAGAGTATTACTATTTTTGATCACAGATGACTTTTTTTTAAAAGGTTTATTTTTTGAAAAGAAATATTTCAATAGAAATCAAAGATGCTATATTACAGTAGTAATTTACAGTATTAGTTGATGATTAACACACCTTCAGCATATGTTACTGAGAGAATGTCCCATTTGTTACATTTTTTCCTATTAACAAATGGAGATTTCGATGTCATGAGAGAGCTTGTGATGATATGAAGAATTTAGAACTTTGTTTTCTTTAATACAATTTTGAAATGGCTAACAAAATCAGTTCTGAAGAGGAAATGAATGCAATGATCCTTATTATTTCAAAATAGTCCCTCATTTATCCAACGAATTGTATGACCAAAAAGTTGTCTTAGCTCACAGGCAAAATTATTAGATAAAAATGATTTTAACGATAAGCAAAGAAGAAAGCTAATGTCAAAAAATGTTACTTCACCCAAAATGGTTCTGTAAGTTCATCTCCACAACTTCTAAATTTTTTGCATAAATTTGTTTTCTTACAGGAAGGTTCAGGTGAAGATACAAAAGTTTTTTGCGCTGTTGTTTGTCCAAATGCCCATTCGGTGTATCATTCAAAATCGTTGAGCGATAAAAATTGTTTCAAATTCATCACATACGGGGTAAATTTTTGCTTTTTCATTTAAAATATTAAATTCTGCATTCAAAGATGATCGGAAAATTATCTCTCAAGCATTTTCCCCAAACAAAAATCTAAGCTATACATTCTTGATATGGCACATTACTTATGTCTTAAACGTTCTTCCCATCCATTCATTATATGACATTTTACAAAAACATATTTGATTATAGCTAATCCAAAAAGATGGCGATTGGTATTTATGGCGATCGGGAAAATGCCTTAATAGTCCGAAAGCATTCGAAATTGGATGTAAATTCGATGATCCCTTTGAAAACCAATTCCCTGATGACAATGTGATCTTTAAACATTTAGCTGCAAGAGTCCGAGCTTATTAAGCATATTCTGTTAAGAGTATAAAGTATAGAACTCTTGTGCTTTAGGTTTGTTTATTTAAATACTATTTAAATACTAAATAAAGTCAAATTTTGGCCCTTGACCTCATTTGGATATCACAACTTCACAGTTATGTTCCAGTCTACAGGAAAAATTTTTGTCTCGTGGAAATTTGAAGGCGCCAAAGTTATGATTAATTATTTAAGCATGTTGTTAAAATTAGATATACAAACAAAACCCTCATGAAATTCATACAAGATTGTAGAACTTTTCTGAAAATATTTTTAGGAACAGGAATATGCTAATAATTTTTCCATTTACTCCGTTGCCATAATAATTTTTCGTTTTGAGTTTCATTTTCCTGAATCTGGTCAAATTCCAGAATATCTGAGAACTACGCTGTTCCTAAAAAGCTATTTTATTGGAACTTGGCTACGGAGTACTTTGTTAAAGCAGTTGAAACATTGCTCTGCTTCTGAAAAAGATCAACTTTTACTCTAAATTAGAAATGAAGATTATTCAGATCTGAAAAATAAATCATAAACATGATATTTTCAAATCAATCAACCACCTCTATCAGAAATCTCCTCGTTCGCCGTACAGTGAACCCATACCACTAAATTATTAGGTTTATACAATATCAGCGCATTACAAATCAACATGATTAGACCTGAACACATCTCTACTAATCACTGGATAGCAATTACAAGTTTCCGTTAGTTTTGTTGTGCCATGGAAACCTTCAATTCAGGAATGAATGAAATATTCGAGAAGCTTTTCTACTTCTTGATATTGCATTTTTTGGAAATATTTTTCAATGGAAATTAAAAAGTTATAATAGTAACTCACCAACTATTTACCACAAAAGTTTGTGGTTTTTTCGCCATCCGCCCACTCAAATCATTACTCGATTAATGCATACAATTGATGTCACGATTTGGTCGAGAAATGACCCATTGTTGTGCAATACAAAAGATGACACTTCAGAAAGACAATTTTTTAAAATCAATCAGCTCACACTAAGTTATCGATCTGTTACATCTTACCAATTTACCAAACAACCGTTGAATGAATGACGGCAGTTTCCATGTGGTTGTAAAGTAGTGGTTCCCAACCGGTGGTCCACGGATCACTGCTGATCTTCGAGCATTAAAATTTGGATCGCGTAGACTATTAAGAATTATATTTCTTCTATTTTATATTATAATGTTACTCTAAGTTTAATTTATACGCTAAATGTTTAAAGCATGTTTTCAAATTAGCAGAATTTATTATTCTTGAATCTGATGGTCCATGCTGCAAATGAAATAATGAAAGTGGTCCCTGGTCAGGAAAAGGTTGGGGATCATCATTGTAACGGGACAAGGTTCGAGAATTACTTTCAGTTGGTCACTGCAAGTCTGCGCTCTCCATCTGATCACCGTCTCTCATACCCCTTGTAAACATCATTCCCTTAAATGTAACACAAACGGTAATGATCAATTACTAGAAGAGAAAAAAGTTTAAAGCAGTAAATAAATGTTAAAATCATATACAATATTGTCATATCTGTTCAAGAATGTTTGCTAATGTGAAAGAATAAATTTCAATAGCGCATTACAGGAGTGAAAGTAAAAAGGTTTGACTTTAGATAATACCTTGACCGCACGCAGCCAACATCAAAGAAGTGGACGAAGTAAGACGATCAATGCTTCGAAACTGCGCTGAACCTTTTCTACGAAATATCCTAATTAATTAAGTTTTACTCTGAAAAAAATTTGATTTCTTTGTTCTTTTTTTTTGGGGTGCTCATGAACTAAATTAACTGACATAACTCCAGTTGAAACTTTAAAAGCATTGTTGTGGATTTGAATTAACTGTTTGAATTGGATGGCCGAGCTGAGTTGGCCAAATTGAAAATTCACTTTTTACTTAGTAAATTCAACCAAACGCTAGAAAAATATTCTTCTTCACTCATTCAGCTACAATATATTCTCTTCGAATCGTTATTTACCAATTCTTAAAAGTTTTAGATATAAAACAACACGTGATTCCTATAAGGTTTCATTTTTTTAGAAAAATTTGATTTTTGTTCGATCACCAACTGGAAGCCAAACGTTACACATATGAATGATAGATTACGTTTTCTTACGTTTTCTTGATGAAATTCCTCAACTATCAAGTAATAGAAACCGGTTTTTTTTTCTTCTTTGTTTGCAGGGATCAAAACGCAAAGGCAATAAACATTTTGTTAACCAAATGAAAATATAAAATCTAATGATAATTACAAAAGCTATGTCCTTATAATGAGCGATAAACAAAAAACCTGTGGAGGAGCGCAGAATGGTCATTTAAGACAATGAGATTTTATCAGAAGAATAAAAATGACATGCCAACGAAAGGTGTAAAACGTTAACATCTTCACATTTCTTTTTGCGCTTCTGTTAATAGTACCTCATTCATCAGAACGATCGCTGATCGCCAATTACCAACAATCTTTCTCATGTCCTTCATCAACACACTATCTCTTTCGACCTCTTCCATTGCTTGATCTCTAATAAAATTCACGAATTCATGGAAAAGTAGTTTTTCATTTCTGTTTCGTAACAGTCCGCCCTCGATACGCCCTCCTTAAAATTCATGCCAATTCCAGGTGATCGTGTACTGTGTCCAACAATATGATGGAAATTACCGCTGCTTGTTCTTTTTTCATTGTATTTTTCTTTTCCTCAAAAATTCTGAAATTCTGAAAAAAAAATTTACGTCCACTACCTTTTTTTCTCTTAAGTCTGTCTTAACAAGAAGAAAATTAGCTGATCTGTTATTAAGAAATGGACGAAAGTTTTATCTGATATCATTGAAATATGTGCCACTGTTACATATTTAATACATTATTAGATCTATTCACATTAGAGAAACTGCAATAGTACTTACTAATCATATATTTATAGATGTTGTTCAGGTTTTGTTCCTCATCCCTTATTATTATGTTTCATTGTTTCGTAAACGAAACTCTCGTCTTCGCTGAGATATGGCCGGATCCGGTTGATGATGGCCGAGAAAATTATCCGAAACCAACCACCTGGGCAAACAAACATTACGGACAATGGTGTCGCAATCGAACTGTAAGCAGGTAACAATTTTTCTTCTTTTAATTTGTAAGAAAATATGAACACGGGAGTGAACCACTTTTTTTTGATTCTTTATCATAATCTTAGCTAATCGTCCAACAATAACTTTAATTATCTGTCTGGAAAGTTACCTTCTTTTATTATACATAAAGGGTGTAAAACTCTTAGAATATTCAAGTTAATGAATTAATTTTCAAGTTAGTTGAGCTTGCCAGACACGCTAATTTTTGATGAAGTTAAAACTTTTTCAACAAGCATCCTTCCAAAAATCATGCAAATTTCCTCATGTTCGTCAACTCCATGCAGAAAAGGGAATTTCAAACTGAAAGGGAAACATACGTAAGATTTAATTTCAGGTCAATTCAATGCCCGATGGGCTCAGTGTTCCATTATTATTCCTGTTGCGGTGATACGGGCACCGAATGTTGCTTCCGATTACAACCTACCGTTATTGCTTATTCACTTTCTGTAGTATTTCTTGTTGTTGTTTCTTTAGCATTTTACTTTTTGCTAAAATTGAATTTGATTTGTCCAACAGAAAATGACATAGATAATAATGAAGAATAAGGTAATTAAATCAGTCCATTAAATCAGTGCAGTCCTATCTAGTAAATCATCTTATCCAAATTTGAACTAATATTTACTCTTTCTTTGGCACTCGAAATGATTTGGGTTAAAAAATTATTGCTCATAATGTGGTTATATGCATGAATTTGTTGCAAGTCTTCAACAACAATCACGCAAGTAAACCACTTTCAGCAAATTTCCTTCCTATATATCATCCGATTTGGTATAATTTAACAGTTTAGTAGAATTGCACCATCTTTGTGAGATAATTTTACTAACACTTGAAATATCTAAATGCAGTCGTATCCATCATTACAAGATGCTTTCCTTACTTTTGAAATGAGGTTAGTTCTGATACAAAGAGGCTTCGCAAGTAATTAGGAAATTAATATTTGATAATTTTCATTCATATTAATTGTGTCATTGCATCAGCAAAAAGTAGCACTACTTTATGTCACTGGAGAAAAAGCAAGAACAAAATTTGGTAGAAATTAACTTGATGGAAAAATTAATTGCAAGCGGACAAATTAATCAAGCAGCGAGGTCATCATCGGCTCAGTTAATCAATGACATCTAATTTTTTAAATTGTATGAAAGAAAGATTTGTGTATATTCAAATATAAGTCAAAATATTGATTTCATCATTCTGGACATGTGCAATAAAAAAAAAAGGTGAATATCCTACTGATGATTAGATAGCAAATAGAAGAGCAGACGTTGATGATGAAAGAATAGAAAGATGAGAAGGATGATGAAATAAAGAGATTTCAATGACTCTCTGAATCTTTCTTTTCCATAAAATTTTTTCTACAAAAACTATATCGAGGAGTTGACATATCCTGATGAGGCATAACCATTTCAGCCAAATAAAAACGATAAAATGATATGACAACAATTAATTTGTAAGAGTGTCGTCACACATAAAATTAATCTCCCTTAATTTAATATCCATTGAAATGAAATGAATGCGTGAGCACTCTTCAGCGTTCAGACTGCCCAAAACTCAATTTCCATTTTTCAAATCAATTCTCTAAATGTGTCTCTCTCCAACTCTTCCTCTTTTATGCATTCTATATTTCAGGACGTTTTCTATCGCATTTGTTTAAATGGTATCATATTCTCATCCATGCCAATATATCTGTAGCTTGCGCTTCTGTCCGGAAATTTGATCGATCCTGAAATATTATTACTTACACCATGAAATATGCTTTTCTTCATTACCCACAAATTTTTGCTGTATAGGAGAACTCTTACTTCTTCCCTTGCTTGTACTAAAAGAAAATCGTTCAAAAGGATTGCCGTTCACCAATCAGCAATTGTGATATGATCTTTGATGTCATCTGTTTCACGTATCAGCCTCCTTATATCTTCCTACATTGATAATGTTCATAGCAGTTTATTTTTCCAAAATAAAGTACTCATCTCTACAACTTCTATAGTTGTCAAGCACGCTGAAATCTTTGATGCTGTTGAACTTTTATTTCAAAGTAGCTGGGTAAGTTTACCGCAGCAAATTTTACCATAACAAATATGATTCTGCTACTACCCTCTATCATCGTTCTCCCTCAAGACTGGACTTATGATCTTATGGATCAGTTTAATGCTGCCATGAAAAAGAATTACAGTTTTCTGGAATTTGGAAAGTGAAACATTTCGAACAGATCCATTATTACAAATATATTATAGAATAAAGTTGTCCTGATGTGCCAATATTTGATTAAGAATGAAGCGGAATTGGTACCGAAAAGTTGTATCCCTCAATTTCCACTGGATCCAACCTCATTCTTAACGATCTGCACAGGAGTCAGAAATTTTTCAATCTTGTTTCACTAACATCCACAACTATTCCTGCAATTTTAAACTATAAAATTTCAAAGTCAAAGCTCATTCAAAATTGCCAAAGGTAGATAAATAAACTCCAAATAATACCAAAGTCAGTCGTTAATTAAGCGGGAATGATGTTAGAAGGAATGAGTGCATTTCGAGATTATTTCGAACATTGAGAAATTAATATTTCAAAATTTTTAAGAGCAGCTGCTGAGAACAAAAATTTTAAAAAAATGAATCAAATAATTCCGGCAATGTGTTCTACAAAGATTAATGATAGTTTACTTATCCTACACACAGTTGAACTACAATAAACCCAAGAGGCAAAGAGGAAGTTGAGATCAAATTGATACAAAAAAGGTGTTTCAATCTATCAAGGTCATACTCCTTATAAATATTCCCACTGGTTCAATGGGCTAATACTTTTTTGTTTTCTGCTAATACATTGTTGATGCATTCATTAATTGTCGTTTATGTGTTACTATTACTTATTATTATTTTTACATGTTACTATCGTATCAGTTCAAATTATCGCTACACTTCACTAATACGCATCATTTTTTTATTCTCTGCATGTTTCGAATGAAAAAGTGTTTCATGTATATTAGTTAAAAAAGGACTTCATCAGGGAGGTCATTTCATCTAACCCACAAATATAACCACTTGCTACGTAATTATACCGTCACAGCGATCACATATACTGTGATAATGATGTCTGTTTAACTTTGTTAAAACACATGACTCATCCTGTTCATCTGCCGTTCATTTATCAGTAAAAAAACATACACGCGTCCTTATCTGACTTAGAGTCCCCCTAAGATGCACTTTTATTTGCACATTTTATCCAGCTTATAATCCTTCCCTTTGCTTCCCTTTTCAGCTTCAAAATTAGTCAAGCCTTTCCTAGTCCAACACTTTGGCAGATCCGTCAACTGTTTCATAGGGGCTGCGTGAAAATGAAACGAAATGGAGTTTTTTGTTAGTTTACAGTTGATTGGGATAAATTATTGTGATTCCATGCTTAATAATGGATCTGCCATACTGTGTCGATGTCCATGGACAAATTAGCGGACTGAATTGGTCATCCGAAGTAATACGGTTGGGCTAGTCTACCTCAGAGAGGCATTTTGATGAACGCTTTCTAGAAGGGGATAATAGCTGATTAATTGGTTAACTGTCTTTATTCAGCAACTAGCAAAACAGTGCAACTGTACGCTTACACATTTGTTTATTATAATGTCGTTAATGTTTTGGTAAAATGTGAAGATTAGTGCATTTAGGGCATTGTACTGTCTATTTTTTTAAATGGATCTGAATCATGGGTCATCTACTGCTACAGCCTGCGACTGCTCGAATGTTACCATCAACGCCGCTTCCGTACAATCCTAAACATCCACTTGACTGATTACGCATTTAATGTTGGACAGGCAGCGGTCAGCAATATTGAATCTATGCTACTAAGGCGTATCTCCGTTCGGCTGGACACGTTTCCAGGATGGAGGATCACCACTGTGCTCTGTGGTGAGCTCTCCACCGGCCACCGCAAAAGATAAACCTCAAACAGGAGGTACAAGGATTCTCTGAAACAATACATCAGCCTTAGCCATGTTGACTAATAGTGGTCCACTCTGACCTAGAATTGGAAGACATGGAGACACACACCCATAACGCTGCTGTTTCCTTTAAGAACGCACGTAGAATCAGTCTCAAGTAGAAAAGACAATGCAGAACTGTACCTGGTCAGTAAACGCAGAACTGCGCCTTGCCAGTACCGCCGAAGGAAATTCCGCTATGCATTTTACAACCGGCCTTGCTTTCTCAGCCATCAGCGTGTTTGCAACAATCGTAAATAAAGCCCTTTTCAAATCTTCGTTCGCGAAACCAATAAAAATAATAGTGCTGTAGTTATTTTGTAGATTGAGTGGATGATAATATTACCAGGTTTTAGGTGGAGTGTTTATTGATCGATTGTTAGCTCTTCGAAAAAAATTGCAGAAATAACAAACCATAATCCAGGGTAGTTAAAAGTTGTATTTCAAAACTGTTGTGTCACCTCATTCAGTAGCATCCGGACTATCGTTATGAAGTCAGTGGCATTTTACTCAGTTATCTGGAGAAGAGAGCAAAAATTTCAGCTCCTTCCAAAAATACACACTGCATATTCCATAAATATATTCATACAATATTTCTGCGGTTTTATAGATTTTAACTAGAAATAATCTCATGCCAAATAGATGTCGTACGGAACTCGCTACCGTCATACAAATCAGATGTGGCAGTTATTGTTTCTTAGCGTCTTATTCATTTCTGGCATTTTGCCTGAAGTTATGGATATTAGTATAAACTTAGGAGCGACGTGGTGATTTCGAGTAGAAATATAATATTCTGGTGTCAACAAATTAAAATTAAACTTCGAAAATAGTGCAAAAAGTGGTTATCGCTTAGCGTTTTAGTCCAAATCTCATTCTGACAAAAAACCAAAAAGAATGTCATTGAATATTTCTTTTTCTTGTATGGATTTCATAAGAAATTGATCTTAAAGCAAACTCTGAGGAAAATGCTCTGTTGATGATCTTTCCAATTTTATTTCTCATTCAAATTTTACCGGTAAGAAATTGGGAAAAGAAGATATGAATTTTTCTAACGAATTTCAAATTTTATCGGTAAGAATGAACTGATTGGAAAAAGAAGTATCCTAAATATCCCAACTCTTTAGGAAAATCTGGAGGGTCCTGTTTTTGAATCTTCGAAGACTAGCTGCGATAGTGTGAGCAAAGTTTCTGCACGAGTAAATCCGGAATCACCTTTTTTTCAAATTTTTTGTAAATTAAAATTTAGTATATTATTGTTACTTTTGATTAGGACGATTTATTCTAGCATGTTCGATTAGAATGTGAAGATTAGGAAATAATTAAGGCTGGTTAGTAGTACTCGCTGTTTATCATTCTACTTCAAGGTCACGAATATGTTTGCATGTGGTTAGATCGGCGTGCATCTTCATCATTCCGGCTCCTTTTGACCGCATACGTTAATATGTTCCACTGAAATAGTCCTATCAAAATGATACATCATAATTGCGCGGGATATGTCCTTGGCCGAGAGAATGCATTCAAGCAAACAATATATTTATATCACTAAAAGAGGCCGTAATTGATGTAATGTATTGTTAAGGAGATAAGTAGTATTATTTCATAGCTGCTGGAAGGGTCGCTAACAACCCTTGTTAGCGAGATACTGTTGGACGACATCCTTGTCTTGAGTACATTTCGCCAAGTCTAGCTCTTATCTGCATTTTGTAATCGCTTTATATGATCTCAGAAATTTTAAATGAAATTTACAGCAATTAAGTGGAAAAACCTAGGAACTGGAATTACTAATAGCGTTATTATTCTCATCAGCAGCCCGCAAATCTAAGAATCGACATTAGTACATGAAAACTCCAGGTACGCCGGATTTTCGGGATAATGGGTCGTCACTTGATCTTGCTAAGAAAGGTTTTTCTATATTCATTTTTAGCCGATCTTGATCCTTCCACAGGAAACCTGAAGTGAAACAAAAACTCTATAGATATCACTGCAAACTTTATCTAGATTGAGACATTGCGTAATAGACCATTTATTAAGATATTAATCTATGTTACTGTATCGAGCTAGCAGCATACATTATGGATGCTGTTTGGTAAACTGGGAGCTTCAACAACAAAATGGTTCAGAGTTTATGTGGTTAAATTTTCTCAAACATATAATTCAAATTAAAGTTTTTTCGCCCAAATTACATATCGTTTTTTAACTTTTGTTTATTGAAATTGATGTTACATTAAACGTCTCATTTGTTTCGGAACTTGTAAAATTTAGTTCTTCGACTTAAACTTCCAGAAAAACTCAAGGAAAGCAGGAATGGAGAGGATCAATGTGGGAATGCATGTGGATATACGACGTTCAGATGGTCGAGTTCACAATGCTGTTATCAGTGAAGTTCGTAAGGGGACACAATCGGTGACTGTCGAGTGGTTTGAAAATGCAAGTATTTCTAATTGAAAATGCTTTTAAGTATGCTTTTTGGTTACTTGGTAAATTTCCTGAGGGTTTAATTCAATAACTTCCTTAGGGACTTAGTTTCATTGGTCGTTATCTTAATAATGTATTGTTCAACTGCTTAACACTTTATTTCTCTGTTTGCATTCATTTGAATCAGTTCATTTCAACTTTTTATTTCAACTTAATATATTTTACAAGTGGGACATATTTGATAACTGAGATGGCTCTGACAAATTCGATGTGTGTTTTGGTTTTCAGAAATCGAATTGACTGAATAAGATAGACTGGAATTAAATCACTCAAAAGGCATAATTTCATGTATAAACTCTCTGATTTTCTGCACCTGTGTGAATCCATTGAATAATAATTTTTTTACTGAATAATTATTTGTGAAATTGCCTTGGCGATTCAAGATATTACAAATTTGAGAATCTGAGGTTATGTTAGAATTAAACGATATTTCCAGGGTGAAACCAAAGGTAAAGAGATCGATTTGAAAACGTTGTTAGCAATCAATCCTACGCTGGCCGCTCCACCTCCTTCAACGTCTTCGTCAATGAATTTCGTTCCTTCTATCACTAACGACGAGAATCATTCAGCAGCAGTAGTAGCATCAGTAGAGCATCAACAAAGAACTCAGAATAATAATGAAAGTATGAGTAGACATATCGTTAGCCTACTTATTATATATATATATATATATATATACATGCCAATTTTCAAATGCAAATCATGACTCTTTTTTTTAATAGCCATTTGCATAATGGGCAGACAATGCTATATCTGGTTATTTATTTCATTTTAAATTCATGCGACTCTTTGAACAAGTGATTCCCAAGACTTTGTGATTTTTCTTGTTTTCTACTGAATAACGCAATTTACTTGAATTATCTTTTTTTTAGTAGAAATTAGACGTCAGAGCCAGAGATTGGCTACCTCACGAACCAATAATGTCGCTCCATTATACACAGCTGCAAATGGAAATGGTGCTGCATCGACCACACAGGTGAATGGACATAATCGTATAAGTCTGCTGCAAGCACCCACTAAACTTCCACCATCAAAGCAACAACGTTACACGCTTGACCCTTCATGTTTCGAAGTTGATGCTTTAACAGGTTAGGAGGTATTGGAGATTTCCAAAAAAGAATATATCATCCGTCTGTTAACCTCTTTAGAGAGTAATTTTCTGAAATGATCATGTCCGTGTGGAATGTGTTTTGAGGATATAAACATGGGAAAGTTGGTGCTATAATTCTTTGTTTTACTGGGATCTAAGTTATCAAACTCCATCCAAACCTCCGATAATCTTTATGATGCAATTAAATAAGCTTTACGTAAATTGAATTGTTATTAGTTTGTTTGGGACGGTAAAGTAAGCCTGAAATTTGTTAATGCTATTGTAACAAACTCTAACAGACTGAAATATGCTTACTTATAGAAAGAACTTGCAAGCACAGTTGGGTAAGTTGATGAAATTCTCTAAAAGAAGTCTTTCCCAAAACTGACAAATTCAATTAGTGGATATGTTTATATCCGTTTTTAGCAGCGGCGAACGAAACGGTGGATATCAATGTGCTAAAAGCTAGCCAACAACATCAGAATCAGAAGTCCTCTACAGTACAGGAAATTGAACGGCTTCAGAGGAACAGAGAAGAACGACGTGCGCAGCAGGTTAAATTTTATCTCTTAAGTCATCAGCAGTTTATGAGCAAGGATTTCCAGGAGAAAGCATGAGTTTCATTCTTGGAAAAAAGCGCTGAGGAACTGCTTGAACCAAGCAAGTAACTGTGTGATGAATTTTCAAAGAATAATGCTTTTGATGAATTTTTTAGTGCTGTTAATGAACTTTTGAAAGCACCTCTTCATTTGCTTAATCAAGTATGAATGAAGTTCTATCACCTAGATAGTTACAGCAAGAGGCAAGAAGGCAAAAGGAACAGCTGAAAAGCATTGATCCCGGTAATCCGAATTGGCAGTTTTTGACAATGATTCGTGATTATCAGTCCCAGATTGATTTCCGTCCATTGAAGATGTCTGATCAAGTAAAATAAATTGTTTTTAGCAGATCTGCTGAAGTATGTGGGAAATCAGAAATTTGGATAAAATACCAGTAAGAATGGGTAAATTGGGAAGCTAACTTCAATTAATTTAGAATTAGTCATTGCAGTTGGTAGGAATATATTTCAAAATTCCTGAGTTCCAGGTGACTGATCACCGAATTTGCGTTTGTGTTCGAAAGAGGCCTCTCAATAGAAAAGAAATCATGAAAAAAGAGATTGAGGTTTATATTCAAGCAAATATTTATAATACTCTTCTTGGTCACAGTTAATTTTGCATCCAAGTGTTTCACACGATTTTACCTGTTTGCAGGTAATAACGATTCCAAATAGGGACCATTTGATTGTTCATCAACCTCAAGTAAAAGTGGATTTGACGAAATATTTGGAAAATCAGAAATTTCGATTTGATTACACTTTTGACGAAAATACAAGTAATGAGATGGTTTACAAGTCAGTTTTCAATTTTAATACTGCTAAAAATTTTATTCTGTAGAGACGGGAGAAATCCGAACGGTCCAGTAATGGATTTCTTTATGTAGACAAAAATGCGATTGTTTTTAGATTCACCGCACAGCCGCTTGTAAAAACAATCTTCGAGCAAGGTTTTGCTACTTGCTTTGCATATGGCCAAACAGGGTCTGGTAAAACCCATACTATGGGTGGCGATTTCACAGGTAAAATGCAGGTAAACAAGAAATTTTCTCACAGATCATTGTAACAAGAAATTTTCTCACAGATCATTGTTCAAACGCTGTTATTCAAATTGTATTCTATTTCGTTTTTTATTAATCTTTTCCATATAAAAATTTTGTTCAGCTTGTCCATTTTCACAGTTTTCTAGTCTGAGGTATATATGTAACATTTGGTAGGGTTCTAAGTGCCATTTCGTAGTATTTGTAGTAAGTCATAGCAAATCATACGTGACCTATTTGATATTTAACTGAGCAGTCGTCTACTCAAGAGCGATGGGAAAAAATTTCCTTTTTTGAAGGATGAAATGGTGTTTGAAACTGCCAGACGAATGGTGTTTGTAAAAGTAGTACTGTTTTTCTAGTTGTTTAGTTTATTATGTATGGCTAAATGAACTCGTTGAATTTCAACTACGGCATTTAAAAGTCCGATCCAAATTCTTGCTGCTGTCGAAACTTTAAGGGGTAGTTTTGACTTTTTTAGGCTTTTTTTCTTTTTCCTAGCATAATACAGTGATTGGCAATTGCTCAGCTGAGAAAGTATCATTTAAGAGAGTAAAACCTATATAAATTATATATAGTATGCGTAATTATTACTTTGCTTGTAGTGAGTTTATGCATGGGAGACGGAAAGTAAAATAAAGGTAGCTATATTTCAATTTTCTTTAATTTGTAGGATTGTACTAAAGGCATATATGCCCTTACAACGAGTGATGTTTTCAAGCTGTTGCATAAAGATTATAAAAGACATAGCCTTCAAGTTTACTGCAGCTTTTTTGAGATATACGGTGGCAAGGTTAGTGTTGCAATTCGAAATTTTGTTGTTTTCAGGTGTGATTCATTGCTAAGTTAACCTTTTTAGAGGAATATTTATTGTTTCTACCCATTCTCTATTTGCGAACATAGAGTTATTACAGGTCTTTGATCTTATCGGAAATAAGGCCATGTTACGGGTGCTAGAAGACGGTAAAAAAGAGGTTCAGGTGGTTGGATTACAGGAAGTGCCGGTTAACGATGAAGACGATGTTGGTATTTCCTGTTTTTAACTTAGTATTTTGAGTTGAACTGATCAGCATTTGAGTTTGAGTCAAACTGATTCTTGCGCAACATACTGAATGCAGCAGTCGCTCAAAAGTCATTAGTTGCATTTGCCAGAACTGTGCGCAGTTGCATCGTATAACACATACTATTTTAATAAATATTCATGTTTTCTAGATTAAATTATTCATGTTTTCTAGATTAAATTTTTTTGTAAAAAAATGATGACGTTTCCGGCGATGCTTATTTGAGGTGCTAGAATTGATAAAAAAGGGAACAGTAATACGGACAGCGGGCACAACTTCTGCTAACGCCAACTCATCTCGATCGCATGCTGTGTTTCAAATTATTCTACGTAAAAAGTAAATTTTCTTTTTTAGAACTAGAAAGATTTTCTTTCTGCTAATTACCTTTTAATCCGGCTAGAATATTCATGTTTGGTAACACTGCATCAACAATCATTCGATAGCGGCAGGGATTTTAATTAATATTCCTTCACACTATATGTTGTAACAGTATTTTATCGTGGTCAGAAAATAGAAAAAAATAGTCAAGATAGAGCAAAGTTGGGGAGAAAAAAACCCATAACAGGAAACAGATATTCCATCATATAATATATAATTTTGACCACATTTTTATTTCAGGACAGAGAAAGGATTAGGACGTATTTGGGGAAAATTTTCTTTGATTGATTTAGCGGGCAATGAGCGAGGAGTGGATACGATAAATACAGATCGACAAACTCGCATGGAAAGTTCAGAAATCAACAAATCTCTTCTAGCTCTCAAGGAATGTATAAGGTAAGTAAAAATGCGTGAAATTTCTTTTTCACATTTAAAGCTTATTCAGGTTGCAATACTTGTCAAATTATCGTGGTGATATCTGAGAAACGAAAGAAGTGAATTTAACTGGCCACTAGAAAAAATAATGTGACCTACGTAATAGATAAAATAAATCCTGAACAAAGGAAGCTGAAGGTGAGAGCGTTTGGAATAGCGATTTTCGACATGCGCTAACATCTTATCAATGCTGAGAATTATATAAAGAGGCCGATCAATGTAAATTTTTAATTTTTCTAGCCTTATTACGTGATTTCTAACTCATTTTTAACTGCACTTTTTCTGCTGTAGAGCAATGGGTCGAAATTCAACGCATGTTCCATTTCGAGCTTCCAAATTAACACTTGTCCTTCGTGACAGTTTCATTGGTTCAAATGCAAGGACGTGTATGGTGAGGCCTTTAAAAATTATTTCTACGTTTTTACAGTTGTCAGAATTTTCATGAACTATACTTGGTGCTGGGAACGTTTCTGTATATTTCTAACAATCTTATTGTGTTATAGATAGCGATGATTAGCCCTGGCATGTCTTGTTGCGAACATACTTTGAATACGTTACGATATGCTGACAGGTATCATTCACTTTTCACTTTCTTTATCACCATTTATCATTTACTTGTTTCTTTTTCTTCAGAGTGAAAGAATTAGGTGCTGAAGATGGATCAAATACACCAATGGAAGATGAAGAGCTTATGTTAAATAATATTGATGAAGGCTATGATATCCTACAGTCAAGAAATGTATGTGGTTTGATTTAATTAGAAACCAATACCTTTCGACTCTCGTCATAGAACCTTCCGTGCGAGTTTGTCTATCTCTATCTTACTCACACCACACTCCCTGTTAAACCAATTAAGGAGCAATTTCCCCATACACTTCCTAAAATAAAAACGTGGTCAGAATTATGACCATAAAAATATAAATCGTGATGGAGTATCTGTTTCTTGGCTTATGTGGATATCTTAACCTTCCCAATTTCCCTCCACCTCTACGCTTTCTTTTGCCTTTCAACTGCAATAAAAACCATTTCAATAAAAACATTTCTTCTGCCTTCCATCTGCAATAAAAACCTTCCGTTGGGATATATGTAGCGTGAGAAAATGTTAATTAGAACTTTAGTACCTGTCATAGGATTATCAACGTAATGTTGCCGAAACAAAATATTCCAACGAAATTAAAAGAAAATGAAATGAATCATAGGAAGTAGTAGGGAGGATACACCTTTACTTCTAAAAGATAGATCAAAATACAAAAGCTTTTTTTTTTAAAACTTTTCTAACGCCTTGAACTTTGTATTTTTAACTGTTTATGTGATTTACTTTTCATGAAGATGCTAAGGTTTATTTAGTTTTCTCAACTGCGTTTATTTCAAGACGCTGGAAAGTTTGTTATATTTTTCTGTTAAAAGTTGGACATTTGGAGGAGAAGGAGCAATCTAAAAACTCCATCCGTGAAAAATAAGTTATGAAAAAATAAGCAGAAATGAATCCGTTTATTGAGTTTTCTAGGTACCACTCTATCAGTATTTCATTTTCCTCATGATTTGTAAATATGGAATCGTAGGGATTTAGGGTACTATTATTTTAAGAATATTATTTAGAAATAGAAATAGGTTTTAAGTTCTTTTCTCGTTATCAAAATTTTAGGAGCTAAACGATGAAAGATATCGATTGCAGAGAACATTGCAAAATATATCTCTAGCGGAAGAAAAGTCTTGTAACGAATTAACCACATTATATGAAGTAAGTCAAGTTCTTCATATTAAAAACTTGTTAATTGGTAGTTTCTTGTATGGCACCGATGTTGGTAGGGGCTTCTTTTTTTTACTTTTATCATTAATATTCAGGAGCACTGCAGCACTGCAACACGGTATCTTTTTTAGGATATGGAGAGAACAAAAGCGGAAATGGCATTGTTGTTGAAACGACCTAGTAAAGTGGATTATGATATTGATGCTTTTGCTACCGATTTGCAAAATTTTGCCCGTGAGCAGCGTGATAGATATATACGTTTATATGGTTAGCCGTATTTCTTTGCCGTCCTACCTTATTTTTCCTCTTAATTTCCTTACCTCAATAAAAAAAAGTGGCAATACTACTGTTGCTCAAGTTTTTGAAGTTACTTTTGTAAACACAGTCCGTGATGGATAAGGATGTTGAACCATGAATGATGCACTAAGTTGAAATGATGCGAAGTCTTCAACGCGGGAAAATTGTTTTTTGTTTTCATATATTCGTGGTTTAATGGAAGAATTATCACTTCAAGTTTTGAAACTTGTTAAAGTTCCAGTTAGTGAATCTACAGTTTTACTTTATATCACAAAAAAATAACGGAAATGAATTATAGAGTTATAATTTTAGATAATGCCAAATGTCTAGTGTCAGAACTTGGCAAAGAATCAGAGATTAGTAAAAAGCAAACAAATCATAAGCGACACTGAATCCGATGGATGTAATTTCTCGAAGTGAATAATTCGGCTATCATAAACTTACCGCTTATTGGTTTCTATATTCATTCCAGTAGTTATTGTGTTTGTTAAAATTTAAGAGAAATATCTTACAATATTTTTTATGCTTTATTTGTTCATGTAAAGACTTCGTATATTTCGTGTAAAATTTAAACTGTGATTATTTGTTTATTACTCTTTACATTTTTTTGTGAAATTTCTGCTCACAAGTTCATGCATTGTAATTTTTTCTTGTGTATCATGTTTATGCTTTGAATAGCTTTAGCTTGAATTTTCTTTAAAGCTTAGGAAAAATACTCCATTGGTTAGTGGGGATATTAGATATTAAAATTTTCCAGATTTTTCCGGATCCGAAAAGTCATTCTATGCTGCAGAAAGTTGTGTATAAATCTAGGGATATCCTCGATGAATAATCCCACGGGAGTTCATCATATATACCTTTACCGTATATGATCAATTCAAAAGCTTGGTTTGTGGCACTAGAATGCAAGTTTCATGTTTGAATTCTCCATGTTAATGTGCAGAAATTTAGGGATGAGAAAATTCTTCCATAAAATACCTTGGAGTCTAAATTTAATTGTGACTATGAGTAATGAAGGCTTGTAGGACGGTCAAGTTCGTGACTTTTTCTCACGCTTCATCATGGCATAATTTTCTGCTTCTGTTATGAAGTAGTTATTTTCCAGGTTTTACATCCGTTACAAAATTTCCTGCTTCATTACTGCGAACATATGTTTGGTTCAAGTTTTTATGAGAGGATATTTGGAACCCGAGGATTTCCAAGTATTGGTGTTGATGACTGCTACATGTAATGCAAATTCCTTTTGAGTATAATAATGCAGACTCCAATATCACGAAGTAGCAGTGCATTACTTTCGGAAGAATATGTGTTTGAAAACGTATATGTTTAGTTTGGTAGAGTTGAGAAGAGGTAAAGTATTTCAGAGACAGAGACTTCAAAGAATTAAGTGCTTCTCATTATTTGTGATTGTCATTTACTAATGTCTTTTATTCTCGTGAATTATGAAATGCTTTACGTGTAAAATTGAATCTGAATTTACCTTGTGCTCGAACTAACAGCAAATTGTAGCAAATTTCCATGAATGCTAATGGTTACTTGTAAAAAAAATGTTCAGAAATAACTTGGGGTGTTCAGTTATTTATGATGAATAATATCTTGAAATTACGTTGGGAACTGCATGGGTTGTCAGCCATATGAAGAGGTGTGATAGTCTCCTGATTCACATAACCTGAGGTTGTTTGAAAAAGGAAAAGAAAAATCTCTGAAACTGTTTTAGAGACAAGCACATATGTGGAAGTTAAGAGAAGTAGATTTTGGATTCGCATAGTTAAGAAATAATGGCTTCTATTTTGGTTTTGTTTCGGTACTGATTTTAGAACTGATCATTTAAAGATATTAATGCCTTCTATGATTTCACAGGATGATATAAACCTAGGCATGGACCGATCGGACCATTCGCTGAAATCATTAGCAGCATCACTGAATAAAACCCATTCTCAGCAGCAGGAGCCAAGTATTTCTGTAACTTTCAAAAATAAAAATCCTGCAGATGAATTGCGTCCAGGTAAGCTCAGCTTCAAATTTCATTCTCTGTTGCGTGTAGGACTTGGCAATTGCGATTTTCAGTCCACACATTGCAATGTAAAAGTTCTAGGAAGGCATCGCTGTGATTGTCAAGCTAGAACGCATAAGTTGATTCGGAATTGCATGAGCTGTGGACGTGTAGTATGCGAGCAGGAGGGCAGTGGACCTTGTATGTTCTGTGGTGAACTTGTCTGCACTCGAGAAGAACGGAAAGTAAGTTCTTGTCGACAGTTATCTTTGGCAATATTAATTTGTATTTCGATTGCGACGTTTCTTTATAATTACTTTACTTGTGGCCTTGATTATTCCTTAATGGTCATAGCGATTTTTTTATAGCCTTGAATCATTTTCAACAGTCTCCAAAATACTGTAGTGTAGAGATCATTTCTAGAAAGTTTACTAAACATCGTCATGTAAGAGACTGTGTAAATTTGATATACCATTTGTTCTGACTTCGTACGGTTGAAGAACAAGTACATTTTGAATTTTTTTACCTTACTGTCTACGTCAATTAAATATAAGAAACTATTTGAATAAATTTGATTTAACTACCAGCATTATTCATTGAAATCATTTCAGCTTTTAAATCAGCAGTCAAGAAAATCAGTTGAGCTTTACTATAGATTAATGGGATGTGAAGATGACAAAACTGTTGGTGGCGGAGTGTTTTCCCTGGCATCAGTCGGGAGTGCGTTAGCAAAAGCTGAGCAATATAAAAATAAATTACTGGCTGCAGATTCTAACACGTTGGACCATTCATATATTTTAAATTTAAAATGTGCTATCATGGAAAAAGTTTTTTCGGGAGTACATATTTGTTGATAAAAATTAGTTCCATTTGTGGAAAAGCTTTTTTGGGTACGAATTTTTTAAAGTGAGCAATCAGTTGAGCGATTTTAGAGAAATGAAAACGCGCATTCATGACTTGGAATCGGATTATTATAACATGGAAAATAACATATATTTGACAAAAGCGGTTAGTGCTGTTCCTCATTGGGATTGCTAGGACTATTCGGTCTTGGATATTTTGCATCTTTCGATGATGACCTATATTGCGCCTGACTTGACTTTGGTGAATAGATCTTTTGAGCAAAAGAAATAATACCAGTTTCGTTTAATTTATTGCGTTAATTAAGTAAATTAGATTGTTTGATTTGCTCGCATATGTGAATTAAGTAAAATTAACTAAACTCACATATGTGAGCAGATCAAGCTATTCTGTAAAATCCCTTTGTAAAGAATTTATATGTAAGTGGATCAAGCTATCCGAGTTACTTAATTTAAGCTGTCAATCTTTATAAACTATCTGTCAGAGAACAATAAAACTTTACAGGAACGAGAAGCTATACTGAATCGTAAAGAAGAATTAAAAGAATTGAGAATGCGACAACGACGAGCTCTTGTTATGGACTTCGATTTGGAGGAAACTAGTGTTTTCGAAGTAAGGTTTCAAAATATATTTGGTTCATAGCTAATATATTATGAATGATGGATTCATTTATTCACTGATTATTGTTTCGTAGTGACTTGAAGTTTCTCCACCAAAGCTTCATATTGTGCTGAGAATGGATTGTTGTTTTCGTAAGACTCTAAAGGCATCTTATGCATATAAGTTGCATATACATTACATAAATTTATGCATATGTGTTAAATTATGCATACTCTTATGCATAAGTTATGTAAATTTGATGCCATAGTAGTTGCGCTTCCGGACAGGTAGATTTCAAATCAACATAGATAAACTTGAACACAGCTCTATTTGCTAAGCTAATAAGGATAGAAAAAAGAAAAAAAACATCATGTTAGCAGAGGAAGTTTATCTCTCACTCTTCTTTTATTGGTGGTTAGCTGAGAACTTTATATTTTATTTATTTCCTTTATATTATTGTGTCGTTACACAATTTATGACAGGAATAATGAAAGCAGAAGATGCATTTGCATTTAATCGTGTAATAATATAAGCTGGATTAAAAAAGAATAAACAAATGAATAGATTAATTGTTCAGCTTCAGAATATTTCTTATCTTATGAGAATCGTCTTCGACGTAACGGCAGATCTTCGTTGTATTTTTATCTGAATTATGATAATTCTCTTTTATTATTAAATATTGTGTTTCAAATATTAATTTCAGACCAAAAGTAAGCATGAGGACACACATGATCCAGTTATCGAGTCAATTTTGTTGTCTTCCAGAAGACGACAACAAACTGAAGCATCAAAACCTATAGCGAAATGGGCTCCGGATGGATTTGTACTAAAGGTTCGTTTTGTCTTTCTTTTTCAAGCATGAGACTTTGAGAAAAAAGTTTAATAGGAAAATTTCTTTTCCATCTACTTGTAAATTAATTAGAGCAGAGTCGATTTCCAGTGGCGACAAATTTTTACGATGATTAGAATTTGAAAAAAAGATGTATATAACAAAATCAGTTCCTCTGAGAAATAGGAATCGTGAGTTGAAAAGTCATTTGTCTTCACAATGAAATTTGTTTTTACTTTCTCATAAAAGAGATTCCTTGCATCCTTTGAATAACTCGGATTTGATTTGATATAAAAATTATCAATGCACATAATGCTTGAAGAGAACCAAATTTTTACTTGTTCAGTATAATAGCCAAAATAAATGCAAAAACAATCATGAACATGATGACGAAAATGACAGAGAAATGGAAGACGTAGCATTTATGATGTTAAGTGATGAAATGATATATATGGAAGTGGCAAGAAAAGGTTATTCGATGGGTATTGTTCAGCCTATTGCAACACTGCTAGCTTATGGATTTCGAAGGTTCATTATATCACCTTGTTTGCAGTCATATGTTTTCCATAAAGGTTTGAGGACGATTCTATCGGCGAATTTGACTATAGTTTAATAAAGGATACTATAATATGATTTTTAAGCTTTATGGTAAATCCATAACGATGATAGGTATGACGGCTGTGCAGCTAGCATCAAACGAATGAACCAATGTAAATCAAAGCAAGGCTTTGCAGGCATCTTCCATGGAATGAAGATGTTGACATTAGAGGACCAATAATTATTGCTTCTAAAGGCAAAACTGTTTCGAGAAATGAAATTGAAAAAGAAATCTCACGCTTTTGGCATTCGCTTCTAAATAGTAAGTATTCTTCTAAATACCAAATAAATTAAAAAAGAGTTACATCATCGTTTTGTAAAAGCCTGCTTTGTTCTTAACTTAAATTTTTAAAAGTAATTTGTAAAGTTTCTGTAACTTTTTCGCCTACTTGTTTTTTTTTGCTTTTTTTATGTTAATAGAAAAATTAAATTTCTAGATAATGGAAAAAGGCGTAAACTTCCATCAGAATTTCCTTCGGGTGCAATTGTGGGTCGCGCATTGCTTACTGATTGTTTGTCGATGGAAGAATATGACAAGAAGGTAACATTAATTGATAATTACTTCAAGATATTTTTTTTTCATTATTTTAATCAAATAACATTTTTGCTGCATTGGGCTTTTTGTGATTTAGAGTCTTGATAAAAGAAATTGTAGCGTGGGCCGATTTCGTAAGGCCATTCTAGATTTTTAGAATTCTTGAGAAAAATTACAACATGCAACGATATTAACATAATATTTACATAAATTGATGATGAGCTCGGTTGTAAAATGGTTGAAGTTCTAGTTATTAGTAGAATGTTGGGCATCCGACAAGTAAGGATTTTTGAGCGTTTTCTTTATTTTGATTAGAAAAAGTTTAGACATCTTAATTCCCTCAGCAGTGTTGATTTCGTTCGACAATTCGATTTCAAGCTATTTTTATATTTAATTTAGTACACTAAAAATGGGAAATAGAATTGTCGATAGATATGTTCTAAGCTATTAATAAGAACGTAAATAAAACTCATTCAGTCCAATAAGTATACTTGGTTCTGTTTTTGATCTTACATTATTCAACTAAAAATGCAATCATGTTATATTGCAGTATTTGAACAAGGAATGCTCTGGTACTGAAGGATCTTATGTGCTTATATTCGATGTTTTTGAACCATTGCTTATCCCTATCCCTCACGTTCCTCTTTCTGATGGTATTTATCAAGTTGACAAGCAGTTACTGACTGCTATAAAACAAATCCTCGAACCGGTATCCTTCTCTTGAGTGATTTTTTGTTAGGTTGAAATTATGGTTGTAGCACAGCACGCAGACTCAGAAAAGTCACTTGTGTTTATTACTTTGTATAGTCAGTAAATCCTAGGAGTGTATAATCAGTGAGTCCTAGGACTGAATCTTGGATATTCGTTTTCACTTATTGTAGGCTAGCATTGAGAATCCCATCGTATTTGCTTGTTTTAAATTCTGTTTGAATATGCCGTGACCCAGCATGGGTCCAATTATTTCAAGGTCCTGTTTTTATTGTTACTCAGATGTAATTCAAGTTGATTATTTTGATTTGATGGGCAGAGAAATATGATAATGAATGCATCTGCATCAGCAACAGAAAATATGAATTATTCGAAATGCACCTCAGTTACTATTATCTCTTCCAAGTTTTTACTCGATATTGCTATAGCCAACACAATCGAAACCAAATGAGCTAATTTAATAAGTTTAAAAGTAATTTATGTTGGTGGTTCTAATATAATTAGCAGGAACTGAAGTAATGGTTCTCAACCTCTCAACCTATTACCAGAGACTTTGACTTTTTTATTTGCAGCATGGAGTGTTCAAAAATTGTAAATCCTGCTATGGAAATATACTTTAATCAAGACTTTGAACCTGTTGATTTAACTTTGAGTAGCATCACAAAAAGAAGGGAGAAACATAATTTTTAATAGCCATCGCGGTCCAAGTTTTAGTGCTCGTGGACCACTGGTCTGGAACCGCTAAAATAAAGCGTGAGAGAAACTTTGTACCTGATAAGTGATTTGAATGATTTGAGTCACAATAAATGACTTGGGCCTAGTTTCTTGATAAAGGTGATTTTGCAAGAAGTAACGGAGATTTGGGGCTCATAAACTGTTCTTTTTTCAAATTTATTCTTCGTTGAAATGGTTTCGTTGATCTCTGGATAACTCTTTCATCTCTCGATTTCTGTGTCAGCAGTTTTTCCTAGCTTTGAAATTTCTTTTGGATGGTGTTGCAGGAATTCCATTTGATCCATCATTTTTCAAAAAATGAACTTGACAAGATCACTAACCCTAACATGATCATTTTAATGGGTTATTAGTAGACATAAGTTTAGGACATGCATTTCAATTTTCATGAATCCTATGGCTCATGTGTTTTCTTTTTCAAAAGCAAAATATTCAATCAAATCTCGTGTTTTCATTTCTTCTCATTATTTTTACTGTGCAAATTAATTTGTTTTCCGGTGCATCTGTTAAGAATATGAAGTTACAAATAACCGAAGGTCATAACACGATCAACGCATAAGTTGAGAGGAATTTTTTGAATCCTCTCCCAAATTGTGACCTTCGATTGGAAAAAAGTGAACAAAAGAATCATGTAGCAAAAAGTTTTGTATCCATCACCTTCTCTGTTTTAGTTCGAGGTAAAATGAGAAGGAAGTAAAAGCTGTGATTAATTGTGCCGTCCATCTCTGGAAGTTATTCCTCCTCTAAAGGGGACGTCTTCCATCGTGCTCGAATTCAACCTCATCCGCATTATCATAGATAACGATGAAGTGGTTTCATGTCTATCACTCTTGGTGGTATATTATGTTGGATTTCGAACTCTGAAGTCGTGAATGGGCTTCCTGATTTGATGAAGGAAGTTCAGTGATTCTTCCTGTTTCTACATTTATGTCCATTATACGGTTGCAAGTTATGAGGAGCGTACTGCAATGATTTTTGTCGCACAACTTTTAGATATTTCCGATTGAAATGGCAGAGTAGCATGGCTCAGATAGGTCGTATCGGCTGTAGCTCTCTATATCTTCAATTACTGTTCGCTGTCATTTCAGTTGCAAACCTAAAAATTATTATGTTCGATTTACCCGTCGTCGAAATAATTTCGACAAAGTGCAATGTTTTGACAGTAACATTTTTCACAACGTGTCATCATACTTCGAAATTTTTCTCTGGATTTAAGAAATTCCAGGATAGTAATCGTTTAGTTATAGCCTAGATGCCTTGGAAAGTGTAAACATTTAAAAATATATGTTGTGATAGCATGGATATAATCTGTCAATATCGTTGTTGGATGTTTATCTGATCTCACAGCGTTCTTCAGAAACGTTCTGTATGAAAAGCAGAAAAGAAAAGATGATAGTTTCTTAAGGTCTTCTCTTCCTTTGGCTTGTTTCTTGAAAAATTTAGGGTCATAAGTACTTTTAATGGGAAGAGTTTTAAAAGGAAGAAAGT
Source organism: Loa loa (assembly GCF_000183805.2). Lineage (NCBI taxonomy): Eukaryota > Metazoa > Nematoda > Chromadorea > Rhabditida > Onchocercidae > Loa > Loa loa. The sequence goes on along the minus strand of NW_018108230.1, from coordinate 210,471 downwards.
CGAATATTATTAGTAATCGATAATGTGAACATGCGCTGAAAACTATACTATCTTTAACTTCTAAAACGATAATGGATAAAGATTGATTTTAGGGTGCAGTAGTGAAAGGAAAAGAAATGCCTGCTTGGAGCCGACATCTCGGGCTTGATGACGCTGAGGTAGGGATGATGTACTACTAATTTGCTTGGATGGCATGAGTGTGTTCAGTATAAATCTTCATGTGGTGGGAAGTTAAGGGAAATCAGATGTTCGCATAAAATGTTCGTGTTTGATTTATTAACGAACCTTGAGGATTGCAATTTGTCAAAGACATGATGATCGGGTCATTAGAAGTATAGGAGCTTATTTACCATTCACTGTTTATAAATCTGTATATGTATGTATATACTGTCTGTACCTGACACTTCTAAGCCAGCACTATTCATGGTAGAGATCGAGCCCATAATAGTCTTGCTGGAAATTCAGTGAATAAAAGGAACTCCATGAAGTGATACGTATATTAGAATATCATCGGGTAATACAGATAATTTGGTTGTCGAGCTTATTTTTTCAGCTTTATCGTGCTTCAGTTCATGGTTCATGGTCCATTTATCACGACCTTATGATCGTGATTGGCATCGTTTTATTTCATTTGTGGAAGAAAATTGTGATGTATTCAAGTTTTTCTTTTTGTTTTTTTTTTTTTTTTATTCTTAGGATTAATTTAACTATCTTCATAGGCGGAGAAGGTTGAGAAACGTGGAAGGTATATTGCTGTAAGAACATTGGTTGGTGCTGCCGTGTACCCGTTAACACATGTAAAAATTCTCTTCCAGCTTGGTTATGAACCATTTCCTTTAGCACCTGGAAAATTCTTATGGTTCTTCCGCGAAGCTTATTTTCTTCCAAATGGTTTCAAATATGGTATGCATTTTTATCGTATCCTGTTGCCGTTTATGTTTTGCTTGTGTTTCGAAAGTCAAGCTGCTTTGGTGTTAACTTATATAGTCTTAATAATCTGCTGACTTCTGTTGGAGATTTATCTCTCAACTTCCAGTTACTGCTTGAGTCATCAGCAGTCTGGGTATAATTGCTCATCGTTGAGGTAGACTGTTATTTAATAATCGGATTTTGTTTAATTTTAGCCAAGAAAATATACAACCGTTTCGGACTACGCAAACTCTATGCAGGCATCGATGCTTCTATAGTTTCCCAGTTTACTTCCGGGTGTATTGATCTTGCAACGAATGTTGTTAGTTTTTGTTGTGATATAAATAAATCTAATACAAAAATCGTCTCTAGAGACCAACCGAAATATAATAGGAAATAAGTGAAATAAGTGATGAAAAATTATACGGGGATTACTTTTTATCATGATTCAATGTGGCTGGGGACCAAAGTGATCTTAATATGTATTTAAAATTACATAAGAATATGGTGATAAATAACATTCTAACATAGCCAAAGTTGTATTTCGATTATTACACATATGTTGAATCGCTATTAAATTCGTTGGGAAGAGATTGACACGACGAGGTTGACATGAGACGAAGTTATGCGAACATTTATTCCATCGTAGCTAAATATTTGAACTAAACAGGGAGAGGACTTCGTATCTAACAACATATTAGTTTTGTTAGATTGGAAATTGAAGTTTTTTTTACCTGGACTTTTATTTCACCGCTTGTTTTTAATGCAAACAGCTCCATGCAGCTATACTGGTGGATGTAACCTTCATTTTTACAGTACATGGATCGTCATTATTCCGAAATTGGTGGAAAACCAATTAACCTTGACAAAGAAGAATCAGAGATGAGTGATACAGAAAGTGTGCGTCGTGTCTTACGTTTCGCTATGCGTGAAAGTATTTCTCGTACTGTTGCCGTCATTTTTTCACGCCCATTTACTGGTGCTCATTTTTTCTCAATTTGTAGTTCATTGGAAGTACTTAAATATCTAGAACATAGTTTATGATCGCTATGAGAAAATATCTAAGGATCTAAAGATTTCAGTGATTATGATCAGGCAGATAGCGCAAATTGTGGGTGGTGAACTCAAGTATCATAATGTGTTATCCTCCTTACGATTAGTCGGCGTTGAAGAGGGTCCGAAAGGATTGTTTTCGTTAGTTTCCAATATTTGCTTGATTTTAATGAAGGTTATATTTTAGATGTATGTTTCAAAATGTTGTTTTGGTAACTTTTTAACCAAGTTTGCGTTTGCACCCTAAATTGCTTTCTATAATTATTCAAATGTTTATGTCATTCCAGAGGTTTGATTCCGCAACTGATTGCGGAATATTTATCAATATGGGGTATACATTTTGTACTTTTTGGTATTGAACGTATTACATTGCGTGCTCAGCAAGATGCCATTGTAAGTTGATGTTACTGAACATGTTATGTCCGAATTTTAGTTGTTCGTAATTCGTGGCTGTTTAATTGAGAATGGACTTTCGACTTCCTTTTCAATTCTCCTGGATCTTAGTAGACAGTATTGTTCGAGTTGCTTGATAGTAGATATTAAGGCTTACTTTAGGACTTTCCGTTTATTTGCCATGCTAACAGTCATATTACGTAAATCCAAAGTTGCAGCGTTCTAATAACAAGGAAGAAGAGAATTTCGTTGTTTCGACACGCAAAATGCTACATTTGATTGCACCAGTATTTGTGAACAGTTTCACATATCCATTCCAGGTGGTGTCAACAGTGATGGCAGTTGCGGGTTCGGGGTAAAAAAGTTTTTTTGCAATTTTTTTACATTTCAGTCAAGAAAAATAAGATAGGAAATGCTCGATCTCAGCTCTTCCGGTGATTTCCGTTGTTCATAATAGTATAAATCAATATGTACCGTTTAATCCATGCGTTGCTTATCTACTGGTGCTCGCCATCGCGTGATCTTCACTAATCCATGCAATGAAAAATATTTTTGGCTTCTGGAAGCTTTACCGCTTTAACATTATATTATTTTTCATGAATTTTTCATTTACTGCAGACTCGTCGTTTCGATGTTGCCATATAGTCCGCCGTTTGCGATGTGGCAGGATGCTTATGATTATCTGTTGCCAGTTAACGGATTAAAACGAGGCTCGAGAATATTTTGGCGCGAGCATAGTGGAGCTGTTAGCGTGGGTCCTGATCAAGAGCTTTATGCCGCCAATAAGTATTTCGTGTATGTTATTATTTTTCGTTCACACTTATTACTTTTATGGATTTTATGAAAATGGCCGGGATTTTTCTTTGCCATTATTCTCTTAGGGCAGAGAAATCTCCTTTTAACAATGCTGATCAACATCACATTAGATTTTGTATTCACGAAATCTCTCCTTACCGTTAGTGTTTCAGCGCAGTAGTTACTATTGGAAGCAAAATACTGGTATGGGTTTAAGAGGGTAGTCCGACTAGATTTTAATGACTGGAATAATGAGTCTATGATTTGATTGGTTAGAGAAAAGTGTTGTAGATACTAGTGAGTAGCAGGCAATTAATATCATTTTTTTCAGCTGATGAAAAGATCGACAGGTGCCACAGTTTTCTAAAATTTGTGCGATATTTCCTTTATGTTTATACTGCAGCATTTATTATTAGGTATACTTACTGTCAGTGAATAATGTTGGCTGTTTTTTTTTGAAATTGTAGGAGCTTAAGATGCTGCTGGTGATAGATTTTTGTTTAGATTTTTATTCACAAAAAAATCCACATGCTCACTTCTTTGCTGTGTTCAGTTTCTGTGGTAAGATTTTTAAGTAATAAAGATGAAAACACTTCGTATATTTCAATTATCCGTTGACGATGAGTTGTTGCGATAAACGATAAATGATAACGAGATCAAATAGTGGTTTTACTGAAAAAAAAAAAAGCAAAGAAAGCTTCGAAGAAGTTAACCATCCTTTGATTTTCAAAAATATGAGCAGTTAGTGGTCTCTGTTTGGGACCAACATGTGACAATTCCTTTTTCTAAAAGGTGCATTCATGCTATACGCTCGTGCCACTGATATGGATATTGTGAGATTTACATCTTCGTGTCGCAATGTAATATAAGACATAGCACTTCAGTGAAATTCAGAGTAGGTTGTTTTTTCCTTTTCCCAACCCTTCTTCCCTTCCAATTTGCAAATATTGATTTCACTATCGTTTTCTATTCCGGTTTTCACTATTGGATTTTTTCATGATGTGGATAAAAACACCACATGAATTTCCAGGAACATACATTGTATATGTTGTGTATTACGGTTCATTACCAGATAATTTGCCCTGTTGTCTTACAGTATCTGGTTTTTACCAACGTGGGAATTTGAATGTTTTCTTTGGAATTTGGGTTTTATACAATATTTCTAAAGTCACGATTTGTTGTTATGATGCTACATCAGTAAGGCTGTTGTGCGGTTGTGTTTTCCTAGTGCCGAACAATAAAGCGATGTTTTTGGGTCGTGAAAATAAGAATCAAAATACTTCCGAGTTTATTTCTGCAAAATCTTGTAAATATATAAGCTATCATCAACGTGATACATTACTGGTGCCTGGACTCCATTTTTTTCATTAGTCCTAAGAAAAGAGGGGGATGAAATGGTAAAAAATGAGATGAGAAAAAATTAAAAAGTAAAGGTAATAGAAAGAGAATGAAAAATAAGAAAAAACAAAAAAAAAAAGGTGCTTTGTGCAAGTAAATTTGGAGGAACGATAACTTGAAGGGAATAAGGCGTTTGTAAGGGTTATCAAACAGATTAAGTCGACGGTGATTATCGTGAATTCTGCGAAGAGATTTCATAGCACGAACGACGGGAAATCTTTTGGTGGAAATTTGGAGTGGGGATTCAGCGGAAATAAAAGCAGCAAAAATAAGATCCAAGTATCATTTGCAAAATACTGAAGTGTTATCAACAAGACCGCTCAGGTAGAAGTGCGGATTGTTTAATGGCCATGTCAATACAAGAAACACATTCATACAGAAGTTTGAATGACGATTCGGTGTTATCAATGAGCAGTGCTGCTGGTTTGTACCATTCTTTCTGGTCCTCATTGCAGACACGGAACAACATTTTGTTTGTTGCTTTTACTTTGATTAAATTTTCCAGTTTAACTCTTCAAGTTTTGCGCAAATGAGCAGTGAGAAGTGTCGTATTAAGCAAGGAACAGCGCAATAATTTAAGATTTGCTGAAGATTTTCTTGATCAATATGAAATTCAGGATAATTTAAGGAAATTTAAACGACTACCGCAATATCATATGAGAAATCCATGATGGTAGGAGTATTGAGCTGTAAGGGCAATTAATAAGAAAGAACTCATTTACTCATTAAATGATTCAATAAATTAAGTGCTGTTTTGGAAGAAGTTATTCGAAATTCTTGGAAAATTGCGTAGAAGCTGTGCGCAGAATCTTTTCAGGCATCACTCATGAACCAAGTATGAATAGCACCATCGATAGCTCGACAAATTCAAGTACCAAATTATCATCATTTTTAACACAGAACGCGCATGAAGAGCTCGATTCAAAACCATATTATTCTTCAGTAGAGGTATGTTGTTTCCAAGTGATATAAAAGTTTTAAAGTATTGCATACGGAATGAAATTACGCCTTTCAATCTTTATGAAAGAGATTAGAATTGGAGACAACTCAGTTCTATGGAACTAAGTGATGGTAATTTCAGTCATCATGCAAGAACTATTCTTTTAGGGAATGGATATTACACAAAGTGATGCTTATGATATTTTTGCAAACAAGTTGGTGAAGCATTTAATTGAAAATCTACGAGCTAAGTATCTCCATGAAGGTCTTTTATCATCATTCCACTTATTTTCACTAAAAATGACAAATTTTGCATATTTATGTTGGTGCATCGATGTAAGAAGGAAATAGATTGGCAAGCTCTTATGGATGAGAAACTTAATTTAACAATAATAAAATTCGCTTATTAGCAATTAACTTTCGATATTTAGATGATAGAATGTAGTTGCAGATTATGCTCGGGTGATTCTTATGAGACGTGGGGAAACTGTTTCGGAAGTATTCACGAATTGGACGGTGAACGCCTTTGACGATTCGAACCTCTACGTGTCATGATTTTTAAATCAAAATGATTATATATTTTTAAAATTCGGACTAAGTCACACAAATACTTTCCGTGGGAAAAGATTATTAAGATTAATTTAATTGAAGTAGTTCTTAAATAATGTGGAATAGATTTTTCTCCCTCCTTTTTTTCACTACAGCTTTATCAGTGTTACTGCTTTTAGAAACCACTTGTCAATCAAGAAAAAAAAAAAACATTATTGAACCAAGGACGTCATTTAACAGATCACAATCGTAGCTTCTAAAACCCATCTAGTGACTTTCAGTTCACTAATTAAAGATAGAAAGTGACGCAGTATGGCAAAAGTAAACATGGGCACTTAAAATTGCTTACTAATTTGTCTAATTATTATAATTAGTATGCAAGTGTAACTGAAAGTGGCGCAGTATGGCGAAAGTAAACATGGGCACTTAAAATTGCTTACTAATTCGTCTAATTATTATAATTAGTATGCAAGTGTAACTTAGTCTTTCTGATCGGTGATTTTAAAAGGCCCACGAGTTGCTGATTTCTACATTTTAGCATAGTGAAAGATGGTTTCCCCCTCCGCTTCGCTCCTCTCCTTACTGATTTGATGTGATTCTTAATTTTAAAAATAGAGTTGCACTAATGAAGTCTTTTTCCAGGCCATACGATCTCAACATGCCTTATACTTTACGAAGACGTGAAAGGCATAGTGATTTCTTGGTGATTTTTCTTGAAGCTCAACTAAAATTTCCCGCTGTTTATTACAATTATTATAATTAGCAACTAGCAGAAACTTAGCCTCATTAATTGATAATTTTAATTAAGAACTGGTAAATACTCAGAATTTTACGGATAATTCAATTTTCGATTTATTAATCGGTAATCAGTTTTATAGTCCAACGACTCAGTAATTTAATTTCAAAGTACACCACTTACGAACTGGACGTTGCTGAGCATTTCTTTTGTATTCGAATATAATTCTAACTATTATTCTTTTTTGCGGAATTCCGAAACTGAATTGAAACTGTGTTGAAGGTCGACCCACCATTAACGAACATCAGCGCACATTTCGCAGCCGAAATTGGTTGTACAATGACTCAAAACTTGCCGATAGTAGTTTATTCAGGACCAGAAATGGCAGTGCTACAAACTGCTCGACAATTTATAGGTGGTGCTCAAATCGATATGAACTGGTTGATCGAGCCAGGACTTGTGAGATACTTCTCATCTCATGAATCGAGACCAAGTAATTGCCAATCATCAAATAAAAAAGCTTATCTTACAAAGTCTGTCATTGTTAATCAAGTGCTAGTTACTTTTCCAGCAAAAAAAGTACAAAATATGAAAGAGACGGTTACTAAAGTGTGATAGTATCAACAAGAACATGCAATCAGAAGTATCATACTCTCTCCTATTCTTATTTGACCTTTACTTTCCATTCGGATGATTTCAATTTCAAAATTTTATTTGGGCAAATACATCAGCTAACACTATATTGATTTCTATTCTTTTTTCGGATATTTCCTGGATAAAATTAATTCTCTAGAACAGAGCACAATATATTGGTCTAAAAAATTTCATAATACAACAATTTTTTTTATTTTTGAAATGATTGAATGATGATCTTTATTTCTATCTACTCTTATGAGACTTATTATTCATTCTAACAACGCTAAAGATTACTAACCATCTAAATATTTTATAGTTTTTACT